>NW_020527822.1:645000-839426 GCF_003368295.1 Carassius auratus
GTGTCATCTGAAATTTTCATCTAAAATTAGGATTTTTATCAGACTCCTATATTTATGTTCAGTTATTTCACTTTAATAGCCTGGAAAAGTACCTGCACATTGCCATTAAAGTAAAATGACTCAACCTAAGCATAGGAGCTTGATAAAAATCCAAATTTTAGATGGCACTTAGAGGCATCTGAACTATACACACACACACACACACATATATGTTCCAGTTGAACATGTTAAACAAATGTATCTTATTTATCTCTCTCACTCTCCGTCTCTCGTTCTCTCTTTCTCTAGAATTGAAGCCTACAGCCATTCTATCCATGCGGCAACTGATGGAAAAGGGGTTCGCTTTGGTGCTGTTATCGCAAAAATGACATACATAAATAAACATTTTTGAATTATTCTTGTCTCTTGTCTTGCCTCTCAACAACATTTAAAATATCGGCTGTAATTTAGTGACTCCATATGCAGATTCCAACTTCAACTTAAATGATAATGAGCAAATTTACCTTAAGGAGGTTAATCAATATACTATATCATTCAATAGCGCAATACTTTTAAGGTTATCCATTTTTTACAATTGTTTTAAAATTGATATTAATTTTTCATTTATATTTTGTGTAAATTCATTTTTAAATTCAAAATTGTGAATCAAAGCACAATTAGTAATAAACCTCTGCTGCATTTTGAATCAAAAATCACATTTAAAAACAAATACTACTGAAATTAATATATTGATGCTATATACAAAGTGACGTGACTGCAAACTAAACCAACAGGGTACTAGAAGAGCGGTCCTGAACACTGCAGCCTCCGTTTGTGCAGGAACATACTATTGGAATTAAGCCTAGACTTAGCAGTATTCATGGCGATTCAAATCAGTGAATCGTTTTGTAAATCATTTGATTCAATTGGCTCGGATCTTCGAAAAGCTCCGTTTCTCCATCAGTACTTGATGATAAACTGATTCAGAGAGAGAGAAATTGAGACGCACTGTTTCTGTTACTCTTGCGCTTTACAAGCACAAAATACCCTTCATTAATAACACTGAACAAAGCATTGCAGTAATACAGTCGGTAACAACTCATTTCTAAGTTTTATATACAATTATCCGGAGTAGTTGTATCGATTTAAACACATTAAATGATTAAAATCACACACCTTCCTTCAGCCGAATCACAACAGATGCGGGAGCGCGCGCAGCCTTATGACGTCACGCCGCCAGAGCAGAATAAAATTCCCGTTCGTGAAATGAATTGAATGAACTGCAGAGCTGCCACAAGTCCGACATTGATCATGATCTCCAAATTACAGGACTGGGAAGAACTTCAATGTCAAACTCATGGAGATTTTAAAGAACAAAATTAAATTTGTGGCTGCAGGAAGATTTGAACATTTACATAAAGGTAATAAATCAAAGTTCAGCTTAATTTGGTTAAAGTGTATTTCATTAAAGTACTGTGATTATAAAGGATTACATTGATGGTGAATTTTGACCGTCTGAATGGTCAAATATTTTATTAAAGGTTTAAAATAATTTATTCTAAACATTATCCGTCTCTCTCTCTCTCTCTCTCTCTCTCTCTCTCTCTCTCTCTCTCTCTCTCTCTCTCTCTCTCTCTTTGTGTGTGTGTTCACTACTGTGTGTGCGCACTTAAACCCTTCATGGTGCATCAAGAGCCTCTTTTAAGACCTGGTCGTTCATCTAAATGTTCACAAACTGGCACAAAGACTAGCAGTGTTGTTAATTTTATGAATTAATTTTATGAATAATTTATGAACTTGAACACAATTACAGCCAAACGATTATTCTTGAACACCATCTAACTTTACAATTCACTTAAATGGAATATATTTTTGTCACTATTTTGAATTTTATTTTATTTATTCATTTTGATTTTAGTTAGTTTCTGTATTTTTTTTTTTTAAATACGAAAATTATTTATTAAGAAGTTATAAGGTTTTATCATTTATTTTGAATATCTATACAGTTTTTATTGATATTTTTTATTATTTAAGTTTTAGCTTTAGTAGTGAGAACTGAAAACAACTGTAAACAAAATGAAAATATGTTTTATTTTAGTTAACATATATTACATGTAAGATGTTTTATTTATTAATTTATTCAAGTTAATTGTAATAAACCTGAATTGAGCTGTTTATATTTTTCATGTCGAATTTGGGAGTTTATCACATTTCAATCCAATGGTTTGGTAATTTTGTTTATTTCATACTATATTTTTCCTTTTTCTATTCTGGTTCCATGAATCATTTTGTGCTTCCTAATTGCTTAACTGTTTCAAATGTACCCTGGACTGAAAGCCATGAAAAGATGATCTTGCTGAAGGTTTTCAAAGTGACAGCTCACCCTAAAAACAACCAGACCAGCTCTTAATCATATGCATTTCTTAATAAATATACCCAGATACAGATAAATATATTGATGGATCAAACATGCCAAATAAAATTTCAAATAGTGTGAATCCACTGTCCCAGATTTGTGTTTTGGAGAGAGATGCTGTGATCACATTTGGGTTTGAATGTTTGAAGCACCTCTGTAGCTTCTCTCCGGTGCTCCGATTTAAAGACACAGAGTAAGAGGAGCAGAGTTGAGCGTCCATTCTTATAAAACAGCGAGCCTTTGGAACGCTCTAAAAAACAAATGAGCATTTTTTGCTATAACCTGGCACATGACATCTCTTCTTTCTTAGACTCATGTTTTTTGTGCATTGTCCCTGATTAAATATTAATAAACTTATTCAACATTCAACATAGAATAAAATAAAAGAGCTTCAATAAAAGCCTATTTATTTATTTAACATAAACATGCACTGTGAGCACTGAACACTTCTCATTCAGTCAGGGACTGGTTTGTACTTGCAAATGTAGTTACAGGACATGAGAATGTGTACCAAGAGGTATTAACATAAGGTCATATAACACAAGGTTAAATAGTATTAATAATAGGTTACAGATTACAAGTTACCCTGTTTAAAATCTAATAGTAGTGTAACTTTAATTACTTTATTAAAGTAATAGAACTAATTACTTTTGAGTACTTTTTGTTTACTTTTCTAAATTTGTGAAAATTAAAGAATAATAAATGAAAGCATATACATCAACTTAAATACAGTTATCTAATAAGCATGTGTCATATTCTGTATAATAAACTCTTGAAACATGATGTTTTTTTAACTGCTGTCTCTTTGTATATAATGATAGTTTTCTCAAAATAAGTAAAATGCACATGAAGTGACACAGAGCAGTTCTAGAAATTATGTTTATGTGCCCGTGTACTCCTATATTGAGGCGGCAGAGGCTGAAAAACAAGGTTATTTTACTGTTATATAGGCCATTTGTAAAATAATTTGACATTTTTGTTTACCACGGTTAAACAATAGTAACTATTTCCCCTGGATTTATAGTAAAATAATAAAACGTTAATTTTCATAAGGGTTGTGTTGTTGTCTGTCGTAGCTTCGCCCAAAAAAAATCTGATTATTTTTCAGCTAAATTACTACTGTAATATTACAACAGATAATAATGATGTCCTTCATATAGTATTTTGAGTGATGACTGATGAGCAACGTGCTGCTTCTTGATTAAATAAATACAAACACAAAAAAGCATCTTTACAGATGAAACTGACCTGAACCCCTGAACAGTAGTTCTGCTTCTCTGCTCCAGCAGTCCACTCTATTCTCTCTCTCTATCGCATTGATTACTTGGAGTCTGATCCAAACCGTTTTGGGGAGGCGCGGAGAGCGCGCGAGTCAATACTAACACTTCATGATTTATTAGAGATTTAATTATCAAATGGCGGATTCACAAATGATCGCTTAAGTACATTCGCCGTGCAATTATACAATAATGATATTAAAATAGAGGGCAAAATCGGCTGCCAGGCCACCGGGAATTGTCCCGGTTCTCCCGGTGTCCAGTCCGCGCCTGATTTCCAACACGCAGAATGTGCAAGTCATATATTGCATTTTGGGGTTTAATATTCACAGACACTAGTCCATGTCATGTTTTGATTCAAGTGTACTGACCTTCTTTTGATTTAGTCATCCAAAATGTGGCATATTCCGTCCGCGTTAGGCATTGATTTGGGATGTACAGCGTTTCAAATGTTCATGTTTTTATGTGTACTGCTTACACAAATGTAGCAAATACAGTCTTTATAAACTTTCCATTGAAAAACAGTGATCTGTCGTCGATGCTTGAGGCTTAGATCTTTATAATGATACATTACAACAGCAATTATTATTAGCATTCTATTACCATTGTTGTAAAAGCACCACATGCTGTCATAAAGTGAATTTGCATTCTCATCCAGCCCGTCTGCTGTTATGAAGTTTTATGTAGCATCATTTCACAAAGCTAAAGTGAGAACATACCGTTTTTGCTTCAGATGTTACAAAGTATACAATCTAATTTAAATTAAAAAAAATTGTCATGCTACATGTGTGCAGCATCTTTGCTGAGAAATGCAGTTGTTGCCTCTAATTTTAAATGGCTTAGGTTACAGTTCAGTATAGTTCAGCCTGTAATTGAGCAAATAAGCATCTTGTTTATATACTCATATGATAACGTTTATATTATTTGTATTATTCATTTATATAGGATTTGTTTTAAAATCTCAATTTAGTTTTGTTTTGCATTTTGTCTGCCCTGTTGAAAAAAACCCCCAGCAGAGCTGGTTAAGCTGTTCATGTGCTGGTCCTGAGCAGGAGCTAGGTGCGAAGAAAAGTTATACAGTCCATTCTCCTCTGCCATGACTGCGATGATCTTGTTCCATTCTTCTCTGCATTTGAACCTGCCAGCTTTGACCTTTCTGTTGCGTTACATTAAAATGTGGCCAATGTAAAAATGTCCTATGGGCAAAAACTCTTCTATCTTTTCTGCAGTAGGTTTCATAATAGTCTACTCTTATCTCGGACATCAACAACAACAGTAACAGGTAAAATAATAATAATAATAGCCACAGTAGTGGAACCTGTAGTAGTCGTAGGCTTACGCAGTTCAAGCCAAGTTGATTAAAAAAAAGAGTTTCTGACCGGGCCAATAAAGGTCAAGCACATGAAGGAAAATAGGCCATCGAAGAAAAATTAATAGGAAAAGGTGACTTAAAGAGCAATACTGGCAATTAGCACAAAACCTCTGGAGCACCAAGTTGGTGCTTGTAAGCACTTCGTCTTGGCGCAGTAATATCTTCACTAGAGGAAGCGGGGGCCGGTGAGAGGATTTTTCACAAGTGAAGATATTACTGCGCCAAGACGAAGTGCTTACAAGCTCTTGCCATGGTATTCCGCCACACAATATAATTATCCATTTTACACGCTTAGAAAAGCGCAACGTTTTGTTTTGTGTTACCGTCCTAGGTCGAGTTACACTAGGCGAGTATCTGTATTTAAATAGGGAAAACGTGGAGGTGTTTGGTAGCTTCTCTGCTTGGCCCGTATTGAATGAATGGGCTAAGCTAAGTGCTTTCAAAGTGTCACCACGCGCCAAAGCAATTGAGTGCACGCACTGAGACGAGCGAGGTATGTATCAACTCGTCTTAGGTAAGCGAAACAGATAGTTTAATATGAAAACACAGTGGAGTATCCCTTTAACAGCATGCTAATCATGCTAGAAACATGCTAACAACATGGTAATTATGTTAACAACATTCTAATGATGCTAGAAACATGTTAGCAACATATCAGTAATGTTAAAACGTTAGTAACTTGTAATCAAGCTAGAAACATGTTAGTGAAAGGCTAATCATGATAGAAACATGTTAGCAACATGTGAGTTGCATGCTTATCATGCTAGAGACATGCTAGCAACATTATAACAACATGCTAGTCGCATGCTAATCATGCCAGAAACATGCTAGCGACATGCTAATCATGCTAGAAACATGCTACCAACATGCTAGTCGCATGCCAATCATGTTAGAAACAAGCTAGCAACAATGCTAGTCACATGCTAATCATGCTAGAAATATGCTACCAACATACTAATCATGCTAGAAACATGCTACCAACATGCTAGTCGCATGCCAATCATGTTAGAAACAAGCTAGCAACAATGCTAGTAACTTGCTAATCATGCTAGTGACATGTTAGATACCTTGCTAATCATGCTAAGTACATTCTAGTCACCTGCTAATCATGCTAGCAACATGCTATTTTTTTAATGGATAGACACTTTTTATTTCCCTTCTTTTGGACTGATGCATGCAACCCGCTGAGTGCCATCAAACAGCTTGAAAGATCAATTTCTTTTTTCTTTCTTTCTTTCTATCTTATTTTTTTCTTTCTTTCATTCTTTCTAATGAATCTTTTATTCCTGCTTTCTAATCTTATTTTTTTATTTTCTAACTAATCTTTCTTTCTAATTAATCCTTTTATACTTTCTTTCTATCTTCTTTTTCTCTTTCTTTCTTTCTAATGAATCTTTATTTTTTCTAACTAATCTTAAATTTTTCTTTCTTTTTTTCTATCTTTCTTCTTTATTTCTAACTAATCGTTCTTTTTTTTTCTTTCTTTCTAATCTTTGTTTTTTCTTTCTTTTTTACTAATTTTTTTTTCTTGGTCAGCGAAGTACCTCCTCAATCCACCAACTGCGCTGATGTCTGGGGAAGAGCAGGACCTGTTCACAAGGGGAGGGTTCATCTCCCTGAAGGGAGAAATTGAAAAAGTGAGCAAATTTAACAACATTTTATTATTATTTTTAAAAGAGTCCCCCCCCCCCCCAATTTTATTTATATAGCCACAAATGTTTTGCTAATTTTTATTAATAATAAGATATTCTCTGCCATCATTTTATTGCATTTTTTTTATCATAGGTGAAGAGTGATTAATGTTTTAATACTTACAGGTTGAATTAAGGTAACGTTTTGTTAAAGATGCATTTTAATCAGATTTACAGCCAATGTTATTTTGATTATGTCCAAGCACTAGTAATTGTATTCACCTGCATTGCATTAACAACAATCCTACCCTTGTGATCATGCAGCTGCAGGTCCCCAGGATGACCCGAGTGGCTAATGGAGAGGTCCCCATCAGAGACCTGTCTCTCCGGTGTGGCCAGAAGGTTTTGGATGTGTCCCTCTGGCGTGATGAGGCCCTGGTCCAGCTCAGTCTGGGGGATCATGTTGAGATTTCGTACCTCAGGGCGAGTCTCAGACCTTCTCCCAAGCTGAACTCATCCAGCTATTCAGCTGTGGAGGTACACAACATTATGAATCATGTAACCTAATTATTCTCCAATTGATCTTTCTGCATCTTCCTACAGTCCTGAGTGTCTACCAAGTGGACATACAATATTTATATATTCATTGGTAATAATTTATATTGGTAACACTTTAGAATTAGGCACTATTAGTTTAATATTAATGCGTTGACTAAGTTACCTAACAATTAGCAACACATTTGTTACAGTACTTGTCAATCTGTGTTACACATAATGTTAGTTAATAAAATACAACCGTTCCAAAACTTTCAGTTTCATAACTTTTTAAGAAATGTAGAAATTAACAAAGATAAATAAATGCTTCAGAATCATTTTTCTTGCTAGATCATGCGGTCAACTAACATTAATAGAGTTCATGTAATGACTCATGTCTATTGATATATAATGCCTTTGCTGAGACTTCCGTTCATGTTATTACATTTCAGAAGACTGTAGCTGAAGCAGATGAGGTGGAGCTCAACATCATTGGGGTCTCGGATGGAGATTGTGAGACAGTTCTGCTGTCTGACAACTATGAAGAATACACGGTCCCTGCAGCGCTAATGCTCGACATCACTGCTGATGACTTACCAATAAAAATTACACTAGCTCACAAAAATAAAATGGTTCAGAGTATTGAACCATTGGGGGAGATGTTGGAGGAAATGTGCCAATCAATTTGACTTTTTTTTCCTTTTTAATGCATACATTTAATTTAAAACTTTCAATTGATCTCAATGTGAACACTTTTATTAGTAGAAACTCAGTTAGCTTTTAAAAGCTAATCTGCTTACATACTAATTTGCTAACATATTAACAATAGTATTGTAACGATATGAAACTCCACATACATCGGGAAGAAGGAGGCGGGAACCAGCGCACAATCAAATGAAGACTTTAATGCCAAAAATAAACACAAAACAGCGGTCCTTCACGGTCGTCACTCCAGTTTTATATCCTTCCATCTCCTACGTGGGACTCGATACTGGCGGTGGGGCGCAGGTGTAGCTCATCTCCAATCACTACACCCGGCCTCACTCCTCGTTCCCACGCCTCTCGGCCCCGCCCCACTCGCCACATACCCCCATCGCCCCTCGCAGGCCGGGGGGGGTACCCTCGAGACTGCGCTCTACTCCCCCCCCCCCCTTCCCTCCAGGGGGGACCGCTCACGGGGACCTGCAGGAACCTGGGGGTAGGACAGACGAGGCGAGAGAAAAGGAGATGGAAGGAGGAGCGACAAGGACGAGAGAGGGGAGAGAAAAAAAAAAAAAACGCACTGCACTGCTGCTCGGTCCTCCACCGGCTGGGTGATCTCCTCCGCGGTGCCCGGCGGTGGCACTGGACGGCCCTCGGCGGACGGCACGACACTCCTCCGCCGCCCGGTGGACGGCGACGGCTCCTCCGGTTTTGGGCAGCGGCAGGAGTCCCCCATTCCCTGCCCCTCCGAATTCCATCACGGAGGCGGCAGGCTCCGGCCCCCTGGCGAACGGCGCCGACTCCTTCGCTCCCTCACGGACGGCAGCCGCCCCTCCATATCGTGGGCGGTCGGCAGCGAGCTCGCCCGTCCCCGGCAACTCGCTCCAGCCCACCGCCTCGAACGTCCATGGCGGCACATACCTCGCCTGCTCGAGGGCACCGCGGATTCACCACAGCAGCGAGGGATCTTCAGCAGCGTGTCCCGGGCTTCGGCACCACTGTAACGATATGAAACTCTACATACATCGGGAAGAAGGAGGCGGGAACCGGCGCACAATCAAATGAAGACTTAAATGCCAAAAATAAACACAAAACAGCACAAATAAAAAGCAAACACATAAAATAATGTCCCAGGCCTGGTCCTCTCTCGTCCTTCACGGTCGTCACTCCAGTTTTATATCCTTCCATCTCCTACGTGGGACTCGATACTAGCGGCACTCGCCACAAGTATGTTATACAGAAGCGGTATGAGAGCAACAATACAAAGGGATCATTTTGTTATTAGCATAACAAAACATTAATCACTGCTAAATCTCACACTTAACATTAATCTTACTAAAAAAAAAACTTAAATAACACTTCATTTTAGCATTTACTCTCCCTTTTGAGTGCCATCAGCAAAACATGCTGGGAAATAGACATCAAAGCTGTATCAGTTAAACTTAAGTTTCTAAAATATATCAGTTATGTGAACTTGAAAGAAAAAGAAAGTGCTAAATACTCATAAAAGTTAACTTATTAGTTTAACTTAAGTTTTTCCTACTCAAACCAATTAATTATTTTGAGCGTTTACAGTGATGCTTAAAGGGCGAGACAGCGACCTTTAAGCCTCAATTATTTCATCCAGGTCTAGTGTCTCCGCGAGTTCTCGTTCAAATGTCAGCAACGAGAGGCTATTTAGTCTTTCTGTGAGCACTGATGCTCTGTTGCTGGATTTGATTCGGCTAACTGCTGAAAACAAGCGCTCCACAGAACAGCTTGTAACGCGCAATATGATCAAAACACACAGTAAACTGTTCATGTTGGGGAAAACATCCTTCTATCAAGAGTCTACGACTTCAATTAAGGATGGGTACAGTTGACCCCCATCCACCTTTCGTTTGAGCAGTTGCACAAATACTGTAAATTCAGTACCTTCCACTCCAAGTCCATAGTGCTTGCTCGGTACCTGTAATATTTCCATCTGGCCAAATGCGTCAGATCCGGGCACCAAGGAGACAGCAGCCTTCATTATTCTGTAGGAGTCACTCTGAAAACAGTTAAGTTCCATTAGCTATCTGTCAAGAATGGAAATCCACAACGATTGCAAATCTAAGTCACTCCTAATGGGCACACACCTGCCCACTGTGGAGGTCACATGCGAGTCGAAAAGCCTGGCAGGTAGTTTTTTGTTACGTGCACCCACTAAGTCCCAGTTGTGCACATAGTTCTTCTTCATGACATCACCAGTAAGCCCAATGATTCTTTCAAATTCCCCATCTGAGTTATTCCTAAATGTAGTAAAATTTTCTTTTAAACCCTCAATCATGTGGACAGAGTCAGTAATAGAAACAGATAGGGACTGTAGGCCTTTTGTCGCAAATCACAAATTCATGTCAAACAGCCACTCCACCACACTGGTGCCCCTCAGGGATGTGTTCTCTCCCCTCTGCTCCTCTCCCTGTACACCAACGACTGCACCTCTAAAGACTATTTAGATATTAGACTAAAATAAAATAAAATAAAATGAAAAGGATAAGCATAACGTTTTGTTTGAATTCACACAAAAAATATATATATATTAGCTAAAAGCAAAAAATAAAAATAAAAAATTACACCACTTTTCAAAGTAAAAAAACGGTGACATGCATTAAAACAAAGATGACAAGGCCAATCATACATACATAAAATTGTAGACATAAAGTAAACAGCATATGATTGTCAGCTTATATTTACAATAGCAGTTGTCTAGTATTAATTATTGTATCCAGAGCAAAGATATACAGCAGGATAATGAAGAGCTTGTCTTATTAATGGCTATAATTTACTAAGTAATTAATATAACACAGAATTGTATACCTAGTTGACAATTAAAATGTAAAAATATTATTTTGTCTGAATACATTTATACCCTGTATTCAACTGACATACAATGTTAGGATAAAAATGAAAAATCAGTAATTTCATGAGAAAAAAAAAATAAAAAAAAAACCTCAGGATGAACTAGACTCCTTGCATGTACAACAAAGTTTTAAAGGTACCTGCAGTAAAAGACATGGTAATATAGTTCCTTTTCTTGGCAAGGTTACAGCAATAATAACAACAGGACACACTACAAAAAATATTTAATGTATTGTACAGTAAATGGTTCAATCCAAAAGTAACCAAAAACCTGTGCATTATAATAATTATCCAGGAGTGTACATTATAAAACAATCTAAAAGCATTACATTAGTGAAAGAGTAATATGTAACATAGATTTTGAATGTATGTAACATAGGGAGAATGGATTTTGAACATTAAAGGTACATTAAAGGTCATTATGTTGACAAGATGCCTGGTGTTCACAAGCTGTAGCACCACAGTTGCGTGTAGAAATAGTCTGTAAAACACTGGAGGTGGAGGGGAACTTAGCCAACATGCTGTTTGTAAGCTGAGTTTTGGAGAATCACATACAAAAAAAATAAATTGATTTTTGAATTATTGTATTTATATTGGCTGAATAATGTCTTGTTTAAAATTAATTATACTGTTGCCAGATTTGACTGTCTTACCTTTGATAGCTGACACCTTTTCAGGAGTTTGAGGAGGTTTTGCCTCAGCATCTTTTTTAGCGTTGCATTTCATGCCAGTAACGCTCCTCAATTTGAGGTCTGTGGTACCCCATATAACGACAACCAGGCTCTTACAGAATTTTGAGCCACCCTCAACTCTCCTCACAATGTCCCATTTTTTTGTGGGTATCATGACTCCATATCCTAGATCCTGAAAACAAAAAACAGAATAATATGCAGAAAAATAGGTTAACCATTATATTGGTTTTACTGAATACTTTGCATCAACACGTAGGGCTAAGTACTGTTGCCAACTAGGGGTGAAACGGTCAGATCTTGGGTTTCAAATCTGACAATGCATTTGTATCTACAATATGGTTTGTTGAAAAATCACAGCTTGTAATTGATCACAAGACATTTTCTGGTGGCACGGCTCGAACTCGCCACCATTTGGTTCACAAATGCTCCCAAAATGTAATGTTTGTGACTTAAAAATTTACTTGGAATACTGCTTGAGGTAGATTTTGTGTTTTGTTAGTACATGTTCCATTTTATTACTAGTGTTCCGGATGGAACCGCTATGCACCGAACCGAATCAGAAAGCAGATTTCGGTGCCTCATTTCGGTGCTGCTTAATGCCTGAGCAATCGACTGAAATATTTGTCCGAAATGGACGTTAGATCCTCTCAGAGTCAGTCAACTAATATCATATGAAAATGATATCAGCGTGCTCTTCAATCCGCAGACCGCGGCAGCACAGCATGAGCAGACTCAAGGTGTATGTTTATCGATAGATTAGGGTTAAGATTATAATATCGGTATCTTTGCAGTTATTTTTCATGAATACAGTTTACAGAAGGTCACAAGGGCACAATCGGTTTCCCATCTACTGTAAAGTTTTTGTTGCGTTCCCGTCCAATTTTTAATGGTAAAATGATGTACCGTATTTTACAGATAAACAAAAAGCATTCTGCACTGTTTATAATACTAATAACAATTATAATGAAATCAGTTTAATAAGAAGTACTTGCGTGTGATTTCGACATCTTTGTTTCCACAGCGACAGAGTCTCCAGAGCGTGTGCTGTTAAAGCCCTTTCACACAAGCGCAGCATGCGGTAAACAAACCTGAGCTGTTTAAAACATCTAGAGCTCACATCTGCCCTTTGAACACAGGACTCTCCAGATGTAGGTCTGAATGGGAAAGTAATCAATTCGCTGAAGGTGACGCTCATCACACCAAACGCGGTTTCTTCAAGCGAAAATCTAGCCCTTAACACATATGAATGCATACTTTATAAAACGATAATGTTGTTATTTTCAGTTGAAATGTTTATATTTAATATAAAACATATTACAGTGCATGTGGCATACCTCAGTCATTCACATAACTGATTGAAGACAGTGACACACAGCACTCAGTCAATTCACAATTCAATGAGATATAAATATTATGTGCGGTTTTGTATTTAATATTGTTTTGTATTAGCCTTAGAGTAAGGAATGCATAACTCAGGAAATAAGAGCATCCGAGGAGCATGTAAATGCTATGGTTATTTATTTTTAATGTTCTTTAATGTTATCCAGGTTTCAGGCACCGGTTAGTCACCGGTACTGTTTTAAATATATCAATTTGGCACGGGTATCATAAAAAACCCAATCAATACCCAACCCTACTAGTGTTGCCTCCTTTGTTCATTATTAAGCTACTGCATATATTGCATCTGACACTGGTGTCTAGTGTTGAGGAATATGGTCATTTTTCAAATCACCAGCCAGTGAGATCGCAGAGTCACGATATCATCTGCGGACTGCGCACTGCATGATGAGCCCAATATGCTGCCACAGAAACAAGAATGAGATTAATTCTAACGTGACTGTGGCATTAAACTCAGTTAGTGAGGGTTTGTTTAAAATATTGCACATATATAGGCCGTTCTGATTATTTGTTAAAATCCAATGAAATACCTTTTACCAGCAGACAATGTACATCTGTTTGTGGTTGGAGACTCCTTCACCGACTACAGGCTCTAATCCTCATTTGCGTGAGTGCGAAATGTTGTCCTGAATTTAAATAGTGTGGTAATCTGATAATAATAGCCAAATTATAATATGCCGCTTAATACTAGTGTGTGTGTGAGTGTGTGTGTGGAAAAGCTCCTCTTGAAGATTTAGGTTTAACCACCTTAGTTGCTGCAGTTCAGCCTTCATGTCCCTTTTCTATTCTTTTAAGCATTTTTTTTCTTCTCATTTTCTTCATTAGACATCTCCTCCTCTCGCATCTTTTTTTTGAGGTTGTAATATTTGTCTTGCAGTTCCTTGTGCACAGCCACGGGGACATGTTCCTCTTGATTCAAGTGATTCAAAACTGGTCTGGATAACCTTTTCTTTTCTTTTAGGATATCCATTAAATTCTTCCTTTTTTTGTGTGGTTTGGACTGCTGCCTTTTTTTCTTGTCATTTGTGTTGTCACACTTTAAAAAACAGAAAATAGTTCACACGATGTTCAATTCTCACAAAACATTAAATACTCATTACACATTGATTGTAACACCAAAACAAACTGACACTATCTCCGTCCAATCAACTGGCTTACTGTAATAATACTGTTATTTTCTAAAAAAAATATATATTTATGTATGTCTGGGCTATAAAACGGTTATCTGTATTTAGCGACAGTACACCTTAATTGATAACAATAGAAAAAAAATGTTTGATATAGCACAAGCAGGGCCTAAATTGTAACACTTTGTCAAAAATTGGCATTGGCAAATATATGTAACAGTGTCAGTTGCCAGATGGCGGGTTAAACTTTTACAAAATATAATAAATTCAATGTAGTGAGGACAACGGCCAGTTTTTACAGTCTTCATCATCTTATTCACATTGCTTTATGGCATTCTAGTTCTTTCCATCACTAAGGTGGTTAGGTACACAATCTGGTACCTTTGTATTTTTGTCTGAATGTTTAAATACCTATTCTACATCAAATAAAAGTTTGTAATGTTATGATTTCACCTCGTAAGCTTATTGGTATGGAAGCTTGTTTCCACCACGAAATATAAAAAATAAAAAAATTTGCTTTTTATCTCAAAATTTAGATACTTTTTAATTTGGTTTTATTTTTTATACCTGACCATTCTGATTTTTTTCTCTCTCAGTTGTGTGATATAAACTCTCAATTCTTACTTACTACTAAAAGTCAGAATTGCAAGATATAAACCTGCAACTGAATAATAATAAAAAATAAAACATGTCAGAATTAAAAAAAAGAATTCACAATTACCTTTTGTTTATTATTTCATGGCAGAAACAAGCAAAAAAAAAAATCGTTTTAAACTAACACTTTAGTAACTAACAACACTTACACTTTAACTTGAGACAAAAAAAGTGCAGCATGATCTATAAAGACATGCATCACATAGCTTACAGATGGATTCATGGACCTTCTCGAGGATGACCGGTGTCCTGACATTTTATCCTACCCTGTCAGATTTTCCTACCCGGGTTTACTGCGCACACGCACATCAATATTTAATGTATCTGCATTACTGTAAGGGTAGGTTAAGGGTTGGGGTAGGTGTAGACTTTAATAAAAACGCAATCTAATTGGTAGAAAGTAATATTTAATGTTGGTTTCCTGTAGCTGTATCCCTTCTAGCTACAACCGCGAATATAACACATAATTACTGTATTTGCAGTACTGTAAGGGTACTCCTGCCCTGTCTGTATGCAAACTGCCATGGATCTAGTTTAGATATTACTTCACTTTTCAATATTGACACAATGTACTTCTCAAAACATGTCTAAAAACATTATTCTCTGATGGTGTGGCTTTTTCGGAATAGGAATGATCACAGCTTTTTTCCAGAGTGCAGGAACAATATGTGAGTCCAATGACTGCTGAAAGAGTGTAGACCACACTGGAGTAAGTTCTGCTGCACACGTTTGAAAAAAAGCTTAGATTTCCTTGTGCATAATTGATGAAATAGCAGTTGCACCTTAGAACTGTCTACCTGTAATCTGCTGCCCATAACATCCATTAGAGAACCAATAACAGATCAGAATTTATCAGAAAAATCATCAGTTTGAAACTGCAGGTCAAATTTATTAAGTTCATTAGCTTTCTGTAAGTCGTATTAGTAGAACCAAAACAACAGGAACATGAGTAACAGCCTTCATTTTTGTTCCACATTTTTTTTCGAATTTGAAGTGAAAAACTGACGCTCAATAAGGTCTTTCTGTCGTCCCCTTGCTTCTTTTAACTGATGACTAATCTCTTTCTGTATTATTTTCAACACAGCAAGATCATGTTTTTTAAACGCAGCCTTTTCCTGTTAATGCAATTCTTAATTTCTTTAGTTATATAAGGTTTCTTGTTTAGATGTATAATAACATTATTTTTAGGAAATACATTGTCCACTCAAAATGTAATATAATACGTTATTGTCTCAGTAGTTCTGTCAATGTACAGATCATTAAAAACATTCCAAACAGAGTAAACAACCTTTAAGTCTCTCTGTGGCATCGTCCGACTTTACAGTTACTTCCCTCATACATGGTTTACTGCGCTTGAGCATAGTCCTGTATGTGTCATGGCGCAGTACGATGTGCAGAGGAAGAAAAGGAAATTATAACTTTTTAATAAAAGAGAACAAAAAGGCAAAAATGAAACAGAACCAAAACAACAACAGGAACATGAGTAGAAGCAACCGGAATGTAAAACACGAAGGACAAGCAACAACCAACAAATCACAATTAATACAGCCAGACAGGGTGGTTACATTACTAACATACACCGCCAGACAGCCGCTTCTGATTTTCTGTGCATTCCTGTCCGCCCGCACCAGCGAGAATCCTTCCAGCCCCAGAGCAGCGTCTGGGAAATCGCAGTGTAAACATGTTTCCGTAAACACCACCAAACTTGAAGTGCGTTATTCAAAACATGCTTTGGGATTAGCTTGAAGTTCCTCCATTTTACCGTACAATGATCTGGCATTGCACAGTATCATCGCTGGTAAGGGTGGTCTGTTTCCTCGTCGTCGAAGACATTGCCGTATTCCGCCTCATTGGCCCCGTCTCCTATGCCTTCTATTGCGTTCAGATGACGGCCTCACGCAAACAGGCAGGTTCAAGGGAGGTGTCCCTCATGGTGAAGTGCAAGCAGTGCATCTCTGGTGTAGCTGATTGGCGTCCATGTTGACACACCTGTATGCAGTGTTTAGCAAGCAGAGCAGTGCCACCGGAAGTACGTGGGGAGAGCCACAAGTTAATTTTCAGTGGTCATCAGGACAAACACAGCATGTAGAATCAGCAGTAAAATATGAATTATATTGCCACGCACATCGCATCCTATTCCTATCTGAAAGCCCAGGTGAGCAGTTGTCGCTAGCATCATGGCTATCAGTCTCAACTTTGGTCAGTAAGTTAGCTGGTTAGAAAGACACAGGAGCTTAGCTTGGGTCTCAAGTCTACGTTATTCACTGACTGTGTTCGCAGACTTAACTTTATTGCTAGCCTCTACTATCTGCTCCTGTCGTCAATCTCTCTACCTGTGTCTGCACCTATTCTTAAATAAATTTCGCTTTTTGTATGATACATTTCAGTTTACAGGGATTAAAGTTATCGGTTGCTACAACAGATTTCCGTCAATATTTCCTGCCATTATGTCGTAAGTTAACTTTTAATAATTTTAAGGTTGTAAATATGCTTACATTTCTCAAATAGTGAAATATGTGTCTTAATTTTAGTTTGAATGTGTCTTAAATTAAGGAAGGACTAGGTGTATTCTAGCTGCTGAGGGGGTTGTGATTAATGCCTGGAGTGGAGCGAAAACAGCACTCTAGCATTCTGTAATTACACTGATCCTGATCTACTCCGGGTTTTCTATAACTTTTAATGGAAAAACTGCTCAGGATAAGTGCAAAATGAAGGTTGTGAAATGATTGCCTAATGTAAACTCTACTTTGGTGCTGCAATGATATTGCATATTGCAACGATAACCAACCTCATCTGAGCTGCTTTAAGGGCCGTTCACAATTTTTTTTAAATGCAGATGCACTAAAAGTAAACTCAAAGAGCGACACCATTGCAATTCTCGCTTGTTTTCCCAGGCAATGTGAAAAAAATCTAAGTTTAAACCATACTTCATGTGTGACAAAAACTGCATTCTTCCATCTTAGAAACATTGCCAAGCTATGAAACATGTTATCTGTTTCTGATGCAGAAAAGCTAGTTCATGCATTCATGACCTCTAGACTGGACTATTGTAATGCACTTCTAGGTGGTTGTCCTACATCTTCAATAAACAAGCTACAGGTTGTCACATTCTTCTGTCTTTCTGTCACTGTCTTCTGTTAGTGTTGTGTTTGTTTGGTGCCATATGCTCTCTCCTGTCCTTTTCTGACCCCGCCCACCTTGTCACATCATCATTGTTTTAGTTGCTTCACCTGTGTTTCTACCTTGCTCATTTACTCATTTAGCTTCACTCTGCACACCTGTAACTCACTTACACACACACAGCTGTTCCCCATTTGTTCATTAGTATATATTCTTGTCTCACCCACCACTCTGCCTGGCTGTATTGTTTAATGTTACTTGTGATTTGCAAGTGTTCCTGGTTCTCGTGTTTTTGCATCTTGGTTTTGTTTTTGCAGTGTTGGACTTTTTGTTCTATTAAAGTTAATCTTCCGTGCATTTGGACCCAGACTCTGTTCTTTTTTTTACTGGCCCGTGACACAGGTAGTCCAAAATGCAGCAGCTAGAGTCCTTACCATGTTAACAAAATATGATCATATAAGCCCAATTTTACAGTCTCTGCACTGGCTACCTATTAAGTTCCGTATCGGTTACAAATCATCATTACTTACCTATAAGGCCCTAAATGGTTTAGCTCCTGCATACCTAACTAGCCTTCTACCACGTTACAACCCATCACGCACCCTAAGGTCACAAAACACTGGACTTTTGGTCGTTCCTAGGATAGCAAAGTCCACTAAAGGAGGTAGAGCTTTTTCACATTTGGCTCCCAAACTCTGGAATAACCTTCCTGATAATGTTCGGGGACACACTCTCTCTGTTTAAATCTACGGTAGGTGGACAACCTAAATGGGGATTACCGCCGTGGCGTTAACTGTAATTCAATTGTGTGTTAAAATCATTCGTGAAACTACCACCAGGTGGTGCAAAGGGACAGATTGCGAAATGAATGTAATTGTAAAATTAGATAAAATTAGGAAGTAAAACAACTAATATTATGATATAACATTGTAACATCTTTAAAAAATATTAAACATTTACAGTGAGTTCATTTCAAAATGTAGGATTGTCTTAGACTACAGTCTACTCATCAAATAAAGTAAAAATATACCTACAGAAATCGTGAATTTTTTTTTTAAACGAAAAAGAATTGTGTAATCTGTGAATGTTGCATTTCTCTCGTCGGAGAGAGCCAGCACTGTGAATTTCATCTTGTAGCCGACAAGAAATCATTTGTTTATAAATAAATAATTAAAATGTCTCATTTTTCACAATTATTAGGCTAATTCTGCATGTGCTTTGTTGCAAACTTAATGCATGTGCTTGAGTGCAGAATATATTAAGATATATATCTTACAGATCCAGTCTGTGTCCAGATCAGAGGCTCACTGCAGTCACCCGGATCCAGTACGTATCCAGACCAGATGCTGGATCAGCACCTAGAAAGGACCTCTACATCCCTGAAAGACAGCGGAGACCAGGACAACTAGAGCCCCAGATACAGATCCCCTGTAAAGACCTTGTCTCAGAGGACCACCAGGACAAGACCACAGGAAACAGATGATTCTTCTGCACAATCTGACTTTGCTGCAGCCTGGAATTGAACTACTGGTTTCGTCTGGTCAGAGGAGAACTGGCCCCCCAACTGAGCCTGGTTTCTCCCAAGGTTTTTTTCTCCATTCTGTCACCGATGGAGTTTCGGTTCCTTGCCGCTGTCGCCTCTGGCTTGCTTAGTTGGGGTCACTTCATCTACAGCGATATCATTGACTTGATTGCAAATAAATGCACAGACACCATTTAACTGAACAGAGATGACATCACTGAATTCAATGATGAACTGCCTTTAACTATCATTCTGCATTTTTGACACACTGTTTTCCAAATGAATGTTGTTCAGTTGCTTTGACACAATGTATTTTGTTTAAAGCGCTATATAAATAAAGGTGACTTATTTTGACCTGTTTCTCCAATTTTCTTTTACTGCAAATGTGAATAAAAACTATATTTTTATTTTAAATGTTGTCAGTAGTTCACAGAATGAAGCAAAAATAATTTCACTCAATTATATACCTATAAATAGTAACGTTAGAAAAACTAAAAATCATTTTGGAATGTTCTTGGAGATGTGTGAAATAAATGGAGAGGAAAAAATCTACTGTTTGCTTACCAATATAAATACCTAACCGATACTGAAGTTTGGACATGATGGTAAACAGAAATCGCTGGATCTCCTGAGCAAGTAAAACACATTAGATCTGAAAATACAGTTAGCTGTTAGTGTAATAATCTCATGGAATGACCTGCAGTGTCAACTAAATATCAAAACAGCTCTACCTCTCTGTATCCCCTCCAGCCAATGTGCTCTACCTGCATTCACTGTGTTTCTACACATGTACAGTTTCTGTCAGATCTATTTTCAGACATTTCATTTTATGACCTGAGCTGAGGGATTCAGGAGCCCTCTTAGGGCATTAGGGAATTTCGATTAGAAGTAAAATAAAAAATTATTTAGAGGGGTCCCCAGATTTTTTTTTAAGATAATGATGATAAATTTGATTAATAGAACACCTTGAAGAGCAAGACATTTCTCCCTTAACCCAGCAGCAGCACAAGTTAGCACATTGATTAGGGACTAAATCTAAGTCTTAACATCAATACAGCAGAACACATGAGTGTAAGATCTTAGTTGTTCAGGGACTTGTCCACCTTCTCCCTCCGTGTGTGTATGGGCCAATCGGTCTTAAAACCTTTCATATTAAAATCATATGGCGAGAAATCAAGAAAAAAACTTCTTCACTAGCAATCGTGCATGTTAGTTAACATTTCAAATCCCCCCAGTTCTTCGCTTTAATAGTTTTATATTTAATGTGCATGTGCTACAGTCACAAGCTTTTATAGATGGTATCGACTGCAATAACATAAACGTGATTGTAAATGCGCGCTTTTGTGGCCCTAACTTAACTTCCTGTAGACTTACAAATAGAATCAATAACAATAGATAAGTAGTCCCTCTAGAGTAGATTATTTTTGATAACAAGCTAAATATGTTTGCTCTGTAAATCAGATGGACTTACTGAAAATGCAAATTCATTCTCTGCCAGCAGGAGTTTCTTTAAAGCACGAGAAGCAAAGGTTTTCCCAGTAACTGCTGTACAAAGCAGTGCTGAGCTCACAAAACTGTTTTATCAGGCATATATCATGCAAGATGAAATGAAAATGACATCAAAAATTTAATAGACTAAATAAAGATAGCCTTCCTTCAGATATACAGTGATATAAAAACACCCGCTCCTCATTTTTATTTTTAAACATGCAGTACAAGCTTTTTGGAAATTCGGTCAGTTTTGATATTTTGAGCACCACAAATAAATAAATGTATGGGAAACACATCCCACAGCATAACGACCTGAGCCCAACTTAAATAACTTTAACTGCTTTTGTAGACAGCACTATAGCCAGAATGACAAACAAACACAGACCGGAAGTTAACTTAGTTATATATATATATATATATATATATATATATATATATATTTTTTTTTTTATTTTTTTTATTTTAGGGGTGTAACGGTACATGTATTCGTACCGGACCGTTTCGGTAAAGGGCTTTCGGTACGGTGCATGTGTGTACCGAATGACCGAATGCAATATTTTGTTTGTGGAACATAGGTACATTTTCCCGCCCTGCAGTTGATTCTAAGGCCGGTGACACACTGCAAGCGTGAGCGGCGCACGAGCAGCGTGTATTTTTTCGGGCGTCCATGTTAATCAATGAGTGCATTCACACCGGGAGCAGGAGCTGCGCGTGAGCATCAAGCAGGAGCGTCACGTGAACAGCAGTGCAGCGGGGGTTTCGGCGTCCGGTCTATTTTTGCTGTGTTGCTCACGCTCAGTTAATGTAAAAGCACACTTTTGATGGACAAAATAAATATGATTTAACACAAAAACGTGTTCTAAATGCACAGAATATGCATGTCAAGAGGCCACCGACAGACCAGGCTCTTGTCTTCACGACAACAATATCTATACTTAATGTTGAGCATTAATATAAAGCCTACTGATAAAGGACACCGTCAACAGTATTGACAGCAAAATAGACTATGTTTGACAGGTGCAATATGCCAGTGTGTCACCGGCCTAAGGTTTGAAAAGGCATCACGCAAGTGTGAACATCACTACAACTAGGAAAAAAACGATTGTAATTCAAACGCAGCTCCTTTCGGCATTTAAACAGACCTTTGCTCTTAATTCCAATCGGCCCAACGCAATAACGAAATCTGAACAGGTCTAAAAACTGAAACTGTTGATGCTGCACTTTACACTTTGGAAAAGTTATATTTTTTTAAATATGAGCAGGCCTATAAGCTAGGATTGGTAATGCTGCACTGTAATCATAGTTGTTTATTTATATTTTTCATTATATTTTATCATATGATATTGGTTTGATACTGAGAGTCTTTTATTTAGTGGAGAACTTTGCAGCAGTATTTTATTTCTTATTCTTTTTTTATTTTATATATATTTTATTTTAAAAAGTGTAAACAAATTGTAAAAAAAAAAGTTTATAGTAATAAACAACCTGCAGTTTAATGTTTGCATTTCTTTCCCTTACTGTACCATAAATAACCCGAATCGTGACTTTAAAACCGAGGTACGTACCGAACCGTGATTTTTGCTTACCGTTACACCCCTAATTTATAGTATAAGTAACTTTCTCCACCGCTACCAAGAGTCGATACTCGAAAACCATGATCAGCAATGCAGTGTTAGGCTGGCAGTAAGACAACAACATGAAATCATATAATTTAAAAAGACACCTGACAAACAACTTTCTGGACTTCTGGATTTTTTTAAATATGATTCCCAATTATTTATATTCACAACTTTTAATATTTGTACAGGCTTTACATTTTGATTTCAATGTAGTAATTAGTCATTTATATTTCAAATGTAAATTTATATTTGAACAGATTTGCTATGTGACAGCATTCAAGTTTATTGAGGGTTAAGATTATGTTATCTGCATGATATCCAGTGCTTCAAAAGCCCACCCATAATAACTGTCATCCCTCAAATTAACGCACGACTCTACATTATCTGTGTGTAAGACAATTATGAAGTAATTATTTTATGTTAGTAAAATGTGTCTATATTAAAGGCTACACAACATTATTATATTATCTTTAAATACATATTTGAATTTGTCAAAAAAATGTATTATTTTATATTATTGTACCTGGACCAGTAGGATATGCTTGTATTACAGTAGCGGTGGTAGCGGACAGATTTGAAGTATCAATTCTGCTTAAAAATATGCAATCTAATCCTGTTTACATTAAATAAGCTGCTCAGAACAGGAGTTTAAGGAGCTGGCTGTCCAGTGCAGCCTCAACAACCTGGAGCTTAACATGTTCCGAACAGTGGCGATGGTAGTTGACAGGAAGAACCCCCCACTCACCATCATAGACAGCATTGTGACTACAATGGAGTCATTCAGGTTCCTGGTAGTGATGGGAAGTTCGGATCATTTTACAGACTCAGACTTTTGAGTCTAGTTCAGCAAAATGAACAAATCTTTTTTCGAGTCATTTCGTTCATATCATTAATTTTAGCAAAATGTAATTAAAATATTAGGGCTACCTCCCCAACACATCTAGTACTTACGCAAACGTTGATCACACTACAAACTATACAAAACTAAAATGCTATAAGATACAGAAAAAAATATTCATTCTTTACCTAGGTCTTCAGTCTGTGATTAGCTCATCTCACTTCTTATCTGACAAGTCTTCGGGTTTAAGTCATTCCTTAATCACGCGACAGACCCATACGCAAAACCAACGCGGTCTTGAGCCGAAAAGAGAATTGATTAGTTCATCTCATGAGTCTTTCGGGTCTCGGGTCGAGTTTGACTCGTTCCTTAATCACGTGATAGACCCATGCGCTATTTCTGACATTTCTGTCACTGTGTTTTTATTACTGTTTGTTGAGGATCTGTGGTTTGTTATTATTTTATAAATAAATAAAACCCTGTTATAAATAAAATATTGATTAATTTGTCTTCTTGACTGTCTATCGTTAAATAAACACTAGACTATATAATAATATAATAATCCAAGCTTACAATAAAAAGTATTTATAGACTAGTTTGTTCATTTTTACTCCAATTTTGAGTTTGCTGGTATAATAATTGCTTTTCCTAGGCAGACTTGACATATTGGTGTAATATGTATAAGAAGATTGCTCAAAAAAGGACATAATGACATACATTAAAAGCAAATAACATTTTGAATTTGAATTATTAATATTAGTTTAAGACATTAAGGTTATGATAACTTCAGCTTTAACAGTTATAACCCAGCTCAGAGTGAGGAGTTTCAGATCCTGGTGCGACTGCCAATGCAGGGGCCATGTTTTGGGAAGACTTTGACGAGAGGGTAGCAAGCTTGAGGCCTTCTGCTACCTCTTCTAAGACCTAAGATGCTATGATGGCCAACCTTGCAGAGCCACTCTTACCCCGCACATCAGACCCTCTGGCCTGGTGGAGGAGATGTTCACCAGTATACACAAGCCTTTCTGAAGTCACAAAGACAAGATTTTGCATAGTGGCCACATCCGTGCCATCTGAAATAGTTTTTTTCTAAAACTGGGCAGACTATCTCAGATAGAAGAACTCACAGACTCAGCCCATCCAAGGTCAGGGAGCTTGTTTTTTTTTTTTTTATAATGCAAACATGCCTTAAAGCAAGTCCTAAAAATATAGCCACAGTGTGTTATTTATTTTAAAGCTTATTTATTTTTATTTATTTAGAAAAAGACTAGCTTGTTGTGCAATATTTTTGTTGTTGTTGTTGTTGTTGTGATTTTAAAGGTAATTTGTTATTGTTATAAGGCTCCGTAGCTTTAGTATCTCTTAATTATCATTTTTTATTCAAATGGTTTAAAATTATTTTGGGAATAGTTATCCTCTTTGATATAAAGTTTTATTTTGGCACAGAAGTGTTATTTTAAAACTTATTAATTTAAAATTATTATATGAAAAAAGCAATGCTTGTTGTGCAATATTTAGTTTTTCTTTTTTTTATATTGTACTTTTAAAGTTCATTTGTTAAGGTTATTAGGTTATTAGGCTTTATTATCTTTTAATTTTAATTTAATTTTTAATTATTTACATTTTTATTATTTTAATTTATTTTGGAATAGTTGTCCTCTTTGTTACAAAGCTTTTCTGGCACAAAAATAAAAAATAAACAACAATTCAAAAGTATGTACACAGTGTTTTTTTAATGTTTAGGAAGTGTCATATGTTACAAAAGTATGGTTTACACAGACAATCTGATTCAATAACTGCACAACTAAACAAAAACAAACAAACAAACAGACAGAAAAGTACCATCATGATAGAAATTAAAAGCAACAATTTGAAACCAGAAATGCATCACGTAACTGTAAGAGTAAATAATAATAATAATAAATAAGTACTACGTACCCATTTGTAAGGAAAGTTGTAAATTAACTAATTACTCTAGCCAATGTTGTCACATCATGGGACAAAAGAACGAAAAACCCGAAGAACCGAAAGGTGAACTATTCAATTCTCTGCTATTCAATTCTCAACACTGCATTCTTTTACTGTCAGTGTCTATGGTTTTAGCGTATGGGTCTGTCACGTGATTAAGGAATGACTCGACCCGAAGACTCATGAGATGAACTAATCAATTCTCTTCCCGGCTCATACTGCATTGCATTTGGCGTATTGGGCTGTCATGTGATTGAAGAACGAGTCAAAAACCCGATAGACCTGAACTATGAACTAATCAATTCTCTTTCCGGCTCTTACTGCATTGGGTTTAGCGTATTAGGCTGTCACGTGATTAAGGAATGAGTCAAAACCCGATAGACCCGAACTAAGAATTAATCAATTCTCTTTCCGACTCAAGACTGTATTGACTGACAGGTGAATTACTACTACTAGAACAGAAAATATAGAATAATGCGCATGTGTGACTGAACGAATCACTCCCCGAGACGACTCGTTCATTCCCGAGTCACATTAAAGATTCGTTCAAAATGACACATCACTAGTTCCTGGGCACTTCTCAGGACCTGAAGTGGGACAATCACATTGACTCCATTTAAAAAACAAATGCCCAGCAGGAGCTGCTGATACAGTTCTACTCCATCATCATCGAATCCATCCTCTACACTTCAGTAACTGGTAACCAAATCTGACCTCAGAAGACTACAGAGGGTAGTCCGAACTGCTGAGTGAATCATCAGTACAACCCTCCCTTCTATTCATGAACTGTACTCATCCAGACTGAACAATGAATGTGGCTAAGCCACTCTTAACTCAAGTCTTCTCAGAAACAGACACATAATGCACATAAAAAGGGACTCTTCTCTAATTCATAGAAAAACCTTTCTCAGCAAAAATCCAGTCCTTTTTGTCTTTAGCCCAGGCGGGACGCTTCTGACACTGTCTTGTTCAAGAGTGGCTTGACACAAGGAATGCAACAGCTGAAACCCATGTCTTGCATACGTCTGTGTGTAGTGGTTCTTGAAGCATTGACTCCAGCTGCAGTCCATTCTTTGTGAATCTCCCCCACATTTTTGAATGGGTCTTGTTTCACAATCCTCTCCAGGGTGCGGTTATTGACGAAGCCAATCAGCAGAAGCCAATCAGCAGATGGGTATTGTTAGGAGGCCAATGGGCGAATTGAGCCAGGATGTCGAGGTCACACCTCTACTCTTTTCGAAAGACTTCCTGGGATTTTTAATGACCACAGAGAGTCAGGACCTCGGTTTAACGTCTCATCTTAAGGACAGTGCTTGTTGACAGTAGAGTGTCCATATCACGACACTGGGGCTTGAGTCTTGTGAGGAATCGATTATAAACATGATACAAACATCAATTCAGATCTGATCTCAAGTTGATTTCTTGTTGCGTTTTATTATTTATGTATAAAAACAATAGAGAAAATGATTGACAATACTTTTCACATACATGATTCATGAAGAACTTTTCAATTGAAAGAAAATGTTGATATTAATAATACAAATGATTGATGTGACAGTACAATAAAAACACAAATGTAGATAAACACAGACACACACACACACACACACACTCTCTCTCTCTCTCTCTCTCTCTCTCTCTCTCTCCCACACACACACAAAAACACAGACAGATCTTACTGTCTATATGAGGATTTGTGGCACATTTATTCTGACTGTTATTTCAGTGACAGAAGTTCAACTGCAGTATTAATGTCATGAAGAGACTATCACATCTCACTGTAACTGATTTACATGCAGCTCAAAACATTATGGGTAGAATCTCTTGTCAGTCCCGTCTGATTCATCAACACAGTTTCACTGATGATCCATAATAAACATAAAACCCAGGATAGAGCGGCTGAGTGAATGTGGTTTGGACTGTGTGGATGAGGCTCATTGTGTTTTTAGAGACTCTGTAGAAGGACAGAATTCCTGCTCTGTGATCCAGAAACACTCCTATTCTACTGATATAATCATTATCATACACTCCTATTCTCCTGATGATGGACTTCATAGGGAGATCAGTATCTATGTTATTGTGTCTGAATGAGTAACTATCAGGAGAGCAGAACAAACTCCAGGACTGATCATTATATCCAAACCAACACTCATCACCCCATCCTTTCCTGCCGATGCTCTTATATGACACTGATATAAACACATGTCCACTCCACTCAATCTCCCAATAACAGCGTCCACACACACTCTCTCTGCACAACACCTGAGGATACTCATCAAATCTGTCTGAGTGATAAGGATATGGCTGTTTCTCTCTCACACTTGTCACGTTTCTGTTCTCCTCAGAAAGAATGAGTTCAGTGTTTGCTGTGTTTGGATCCAGTGTCAGAAAACAGATCCCTGAACACGAGAACAGAGACATTTAGAACAACAACAATCACTACAGCTGTGTGTGTGTTTATTGATTTAGACATACATTTCTGTAGTCCCGCTGTAATCCTGGATTCTCCTCCATTATCCACACTAGAACACACACACAAAGTCATATTTAGTCAGTGAACAAATTGCTGTTGCTATGTAGTTAACATAGGGTAGTTGCTCGTAGGGGTGTGTTTTCCCAGTAAAGTTACAATACGATACGTATCCTGATATGGGACTACACCGAATTTCACCTCAGCAGAATTCAGTAAAACAGCTGTTTATTAATCACTACTGACTATAGGCAGAGCAGGTGGTCGACCTCTGCATTATGAAAGGCCTCCAGAACTGTATAAAAATATCAGTAATGGTGTAGATTTCACATTTCAACATTGGGCACTCTTTACCAGGTACAATATTTTGATTGTTTGCCTCTTGTTTTCAAGCCCATAAATAATAATGTACTAGTTCTAATATATTTGGTGGTGTTCAGTAACTGAGAAGCTTTACTTCATTACTGTACTTAATTAATTTTTTCAAGTAGCTGTACTTTACTGGAGTAGTTTTATTTTGAGTAACCTTTACTTCACTGCATCCCAAAGCATAAGATCGTACTTTTTACTTCACTACATTTCATAAACATATCGTTGCTTCTTATAATATTATCAAGTGCTCCGACATACAGAAGTGGTTTCTGATTCATGAGCGTCTTCATGAGAGTCTTTTGAATGAACCTTTTAAATCAGAATTCGTTTACAAATTAGGATGATCCAATTGCAGTTTATCTAGAGTCGTCAACTTACTGATTCAAATGAACCATTTAGTGCGAGTCTCCAGTGAACTGAGTTCACAAGAACTGGGAGATCTTGTGCGCATGTCTGATGCTGTTAAAAGGTATTAATTTAGAAATTTATGATTAATTATTGTAACTGAAATTAATTTCATTGCATTTAGGTCAAAACTGTCAGTTTTTTTGTGAAATAAATCTGCTGTAAAGAGTGATCTATTTAAGCCCACTGAAATGCTTGAATGCAGATGATGCAGACACATCATTCAGTGTCTCTGTTTTAGGTAACAAAAACCCTGAAACGTTAAAATAACATTAAATAAACTAACTCATGCACGCTCAAATTCCCCGCTTCTGTAATGTTAACAGTTTTATTGAAATGCTACTCAAGCCTTATGTGATATCTGTTTTTATATTGTTTATCAACAGTATACATTTTTATGAAGTTTGGATTAACTAGTCGAGTAGACAGATATGAATGTTTATTCATAAACATACTGAAAATAAGTAAATATAGTAAGCTGATGCTTACTCTCTAGCTAACAAGCTTGGTAGTGCTAAGTTTTTAAAAAACAAAGTCAAAATATTTTTATTCACCCACCTAGATAGATTACATCTGGTGAAAAAAGAAAGCAATGTTGTGATGTTCAGAACGTGGTAACTACAGTAATTATCAAAGTGGGAAGTAATGCCATCTGGCAGCATTTGGCCAGGGGTGTTTTTACAGAAGAAAAAAAGCATTCTTAATATGTTCTTCCTAACTAAAGGCCTTATTCTCGTGTCATATATAACTGTGATGTTCTGCAAAGCAACAAAATTTAAAACTCTTTTTTTCTTCCTGGTGAAAATCAGATGGTCAAATCTGTTTTCTCTCAGGTACGTGTAAGCTTCACAGTGAACATTACTACATCACTCTCATCAACATAGTCCATATCAACAACAAAAATAAACCTTGACTCCATATAGTGGTTATTTTGGAGAAAAAAAATCCCAGGTATTTTGAGCAGCAGGGTTATAAAAAATATGTGCTAATATAAAATTTAATTAAGGAGCCTATTAAAAAAAATACTAAATCTATCTTTTGGTACTTCTTTACTTAAGTACATTAACATTTAGTTGTTTTGTACTTTGACTTGAGTAAAATTGAAAAAGGAGTACTCTTACTGGAGTAATATTTTATTATACATATCTGTACTTTTACTCAAGTACTTGATTTGTGTACTTGGGTCACCACTTAATATATTTATATTGTAATGTACTCATTATAATATATTAATAAAATCATCTTTACATTGATGGTAGGTGATCATTGCACAAATTGTCTAAACTAATGCACTTCATTTTCTCCTGACATCAGAGTTACAGAGGAGGCAATGGATCAATTTTGTTTTTGATGGGAACACCATCGAATAGACAAAATAAAAGAAAAAAACCAGAAGAGTGGGGTGAGCGGTAGCTCATTATTGCTTAAAGAAAAATGACTCACTGTGAACTGAGATGTTTCTGACAAAGTAGAAATGGATGTTTTACACAACCATTGAGGAATTTTAACCAGTGTTTTCATGGATATTTCATGGATTTCTTGTTTATTTCATGTTTGTCACTCTTTAAAGTTTCAGATCATCAAACACATTTAGGGAACACATCACGCAGTACATGCAGTTTTTAAATAACTTTTTTTATTATTAAAGAAAACAAAATCCAAAACTACATGGCCCTGTGTGAAGAAGCGTTTGCCCCCCTGTTAAAACTGTGGTTTATCAGATCTGAGTTCAATTTCTCTAGCCACACCCAGGCCTGATTAATGCCACACCTGTTCACAATCAAGAAATCTCTTAAACAGGACCTGCCTAACAAAGTGAAGTAGACCAAAAGATTCTCAAAAGCTAGACATCACGCTGAGACCTAAAGAGTTACAGAAACAAATGAGAAAGAAAGTAATTGAGATCTATTAGTCTGGAAAATGTTATAAAGCCATTTTTAAAGCTTTTGGGACTCATTTTGGGACATTTTTCACAAATGGCAAAAACATAGAACAGTGGGGAACCTTCCCAAGAGTGGCCGACTGACCAAAATTACCCCAAGAGCATAGCAACGACTCATCCAAGAGGTCACAAAAAACCCCACAACAACATCCAAGGAACTGCAGGCCTCACTTGCCTCAGTAAAGGTCAGTGTTCATGACTCCACCATAAGAAAGAGACTGGGCAAAAATGGTCTGCATGGGAGAGTTCCAAGACGACGACCGCTGCCGAGCAAGAACAACATAAAGGCTTGTCTCAGTTTTGCCAGAAAACATCTTGATGATCACCAAGACTTTTGGGAAAATACTCTGTGGACTGACGAGACAAAAGTTTAATGTTTTGGAAGGTGTGTGTCCCATTACTTCTGGTGTAAAAGTAACACCACATTTCAGAAAAAGAACATCATACCAACAGTAAAATATGGTGGTGGTAGTGTAATGGTCTGGGGCTGTTTTGCTGCCTCAGGACCTGGAAGACTTGCTGTGATAAATGAAACCATGTTTACCAAAAAATCCTAAAGGAGAATGTTCAGCAATCTGTTCATGACCTTAAGCTGAAGCAAACTTGGGTTCTGCAGCAGGACAATGATCCAAAACACACCAGCAAGTCCCCCTCTGAATGGCTGAAGAAAAACAAAATGAAGACTTTGGAGTGGCCTAGTCAAAGTCCTGACCTGAATCCTATTGAGATGCTGTGAACTACCTTTTTTAAGGTCATGCCATTCTTGAAAACCCTCTAATGTGGCTGAATTACAACAATTCTGTATAGATGAGTAGACAGCACTGTAACATACTCATTACAAGTTATCGCAAATGCTTGATTGTAATTGTTGCTGGCAAGGGTGGCCCAACTAGTTATTAGGTTTAGGGGGCAAACAGTTTTTCTCACAGGGCCATGTAGTTTTGGATTTTGTTTCCCTTTAAAAATAAAAATCTTCATTTAAAAACTGCATGTTGTGTTCACTTGCGTCATCTTTTACTAATATTTAAATTTGTTAGATGATCTGAAACATTAGAGCGTGACAAACAGGAAAAAAAGCAATCAGGAAGGGGGTCAAAATTTTTCTAAAGAATCATAACAACTTGTTTAAAATGGGCATTCAATAAGTTAATTAAATAATTAATAATTAAAGTTAGGGCTTTTGTTCCTTCATTTACAATTTGTTAATGTTTGCAACACAAGTTATCATAAAAATGTTTGTTTCTACCTTTTATGGAAGCGGCTGCTATTTCCATTGTGTTTTCACTGTTTGCTCCAGTTTTGAGGCTAGTTAGGATGTGAGTTAAAGTACTATTTTGTTGGTAATTTGTTTTTACTTGAGATTTTACTCCTCAGACTAATGCTCTTTAAATTCTAAATATTGTTGCATCCTCTTAAAGCTCTTAAGACTCATATAAATATACTCAGAGACACTAAAAAGTTTAAATAATAAAAACTAAAACCTCTTCCTACTCAACATACTTGAATTTGTCCAGTAAGCAGTTTGGATCCTCTAGTTTTTCAGAGAGCAGCCTCACTCCTGAATCTCCAGGGTGATTATAGCTTAGATCCAGCTCTCTCAAGCATGAGGGGTGTGAAGTCAGAGCTGAAGACATATAACAACATCCCTCCTCTGTCACCATACAGCCAGACAACCTACAAAAACATACAGCAACAGTCCACATCACACTAGTTTTTTTTTTCTGTATATCACATTATGTGTTGTATGCTTTTTGTATTGAACTAATTATTCAATAAAAAATGTTTTGCACATTTGTTGTCATTCTGCTCTTGTCAGTCGGGTCAATATTCACAGAGACAGAACAGACTTTTTGAATATGTGCAATAAGCTTGTGTAATGAAAATCTGATTATTTTATTTTAAACTTACTGAGCAATCCACTGAGAAGGTAGAAGCATAGAAACGTGCTATTCACAGAAGCCTCATTCATACTAATTTACTCATATGAGGACATCCTCAGACCTTTTCCCAAAAGCATTGTTAGCGAACTATGGTCGCATGTTCCATCGTTACCAACATAGTTCAACGTTTCAGTGTTTCCCGAAACCATAGTACACATAAACATTCATAAACTGCACCACAAATTTGTGTCATTGGAACAACAGCTCTTCACCTGTGGTTAGAGGCATAGTTTGTTGTTAGTTTGCTGTGTTGACATCATTGATTGCACCATGCCTGGGGTGTGTTCTATTCAGTAAAAGTTAAAGTATAAAGTATTACTACAGTACAACTTTGTTACATTCCACTTAGCCTACAATTGAAACGATACATGCATTTTGTTTGCTTTTAAAAGTTTAACTTTTGATCATAAAATGTTTGTTAAATTAGTTTAAATGTGGCCAGTATACATGTTAAAATGGAATAAAGTATGCTGTATTAAGAAATATTCTCATCTGAAATGTGTATTTTAAAGTTTATGATTACTTTTATAGTTTTTTTTTAGAATTTGATTTGAGTCAAAATGATGTAGTACTAATAGGTATTTATTTACTAATAGGTTCACTTTAGAATTCTATTTCTGGTTCTAAGTAATTCCCGTGTCGATTACTAAAGGGTTCACTATAATTTCACTTTAAAATAGGTATACTGTTTCATATATGAAATAAGTCCTGCATAATTATTTGATAATTATTTATTCAGTGTTTAAAAAAAAAAAACATGCAGCAAACGAAAATAGCTGATTGATCTGTTAAAATGAAACCTATACACGACTCATATATTTTTTTCCTCTGACAAACTTTATTTATTTTTTAGCGTGTTTAAAAAATAAAAAATAAAGAAAACATTCAGCAAATGAAAATAGGCGATTAATCCGTTAAGTCAGGTCATGCAACCTGCATCTTAAACCCTCTGTCAAACTTTCTGCGTCCGTGAGTCCACTATGGACCGCTAGGTGGGCGTGATGTCAAATCGTAATTGGAGAGTGTGTGCAGAGGCTCTAGCAGACGACCGCGCGGACAGGTGCGCCTGGTCAGTTGGCTTCAAAAGCAAAATTGCACATATGCAGACAGAGTGAAGAAGCTTATTGCTACTCAAACCTGTGCAATCCGTCAGTAAAAGAATACAAAGACAGTGAGATGTGCAATAATTCTGGGCAATTGCAGAGCTGGCCATCAGCCTGCGCATTCAGAAGTATAAATTGAAGAAGTCTATGTCCGCGCTGGCCGTGTCTGCGTCTGGATTCCTCATGCGGAAAGTATAACAGGCTTTAAAATCACAACTTCTTTGTGTTACTCCTTTCAAGCTAAATCTCACAAAATTGGTCAGCTCCCGACAGCATCAGGTGTTTTATTTATGGGGAGTAGAATTGTTTATTTCAATGAAAGTAATAGATTATATATCATAATAGCAGTGCTTTAAGTGCGCCGGTACGAACCGGTACTCAGTACCGCCACTTCCAAATATAGCTCTTGAGCATACCGCCACCTCTCCGTGCGCCCAGAACGTGCTTTGAGCGTACCGGTACGCTCATTTGGACCTCTGTTTTAATAAAGGTTTTAATATTTTGCCTGCGCTGCCGCTTTTCAGAGCGCCCTTCATAATGTAAGCTCCACATCATCCCACCGAGAGTAGATACTGCATTCCTTTGAGTTTTACAAGTAAGTAAATAGTGCATGCGTCGTTTTTTTCCGCTGTCTGTACTCAACGTGGCCATAAAGAATGTGAGAAACGTGCATATTCGGTTTGATAATAATTCAAGTACAGAGAGCACTTAATATGCGCTACTGGTTTCAGATTCTCAGTACTTAAACAACACAGTCAGAATCAGATACCTCACTGGCTGAAACCCCACCAGACCTGAATGATACCTCTGCAGGTCAGACGCAAGCTAATGAAATAATGCAGTAGCTCTTTCAGGTAGGGTGACCAGATAAAAAAGGCCCCTCATGGACTATTGATGCGCACAAATAAAAAGCAAACACAACTAAAAGCCCAGGCCTGGTCCTCTCTCTTCCTTCAATGTCGTCGCTCCAGTTTTATATCCTTCCATCTCCTCTGTGGTACTCGAGACCGGTGGTGAGTCGCAGGTGTTGGTCATTTCCCAATCACTCCACCGGCCTCGCTCGTTCCCACATCCCTCGGCACCGCCCCACTCGTCACAGTACTCGCTCATGTTTCCCGACAGAAAACCGGCGTTTTAAGCAGCAGTGCGTTTGTTTACTGCTGCATGGTTTGTTCTGTCCACCCACGTTTTCTGATTAGAGAAGGTCCTTATAGTTATTGTATCCATAGCTTGTTCGGCTAGTGTGTTTACAAAGCTTAATGCTACATCCGTGAACTCACTGATGTCAGATGAACTTGCCCGAAACATGTCCCAGTTTATGTAAACAACAGCCACCTGTAGCATGGCTTCTGAGGGGGCGGACCATAGCGTCAGCACCCTCTGCACCGGGGGATCATGAACTAGCCTTTGTTTATATTCTGATGTGAGGAAAATGGTGGCATGGTCTAATGTGCCGAAAGTCGGTAGTGAGCAAGCTTTGTAGGCATTTTTTAAAGCTTTCTTTGACCAACTTAAAAATAAATTTTATTTGTCCAATTCACATTTATTCTGGTATTTTCAAGGAAACATTTTCCTGAGTTCCCCTCTGTCCCTCCTAGAGGTGTCTTTGAGTGTATTTTAGACCAGCATAAATGTATAAGGGGTGCCATTTGAAGGATTTACAGCACAATAAATGACAATCAAACCCCGTCTAGCAGGACATTAAAGTCTCTTTGGGAGTAGGACTTGAGTGTTTTGTTAGAAGATAAAACCTGGCACACTATCTTAAAAAGGATACATTCTTCTTCAGTTAGCTCTAGACACAGGCTTATTCAATTTAAGGTGCATTTAAGTGCATCATATTCATTGGTCTAGGGTGCAATTTGGCAAGATATTTCCTGATTTAGACCCCACCGGCCCACGTTGTGTTGCAGAGCCAGCCTCTACGTTTCATTTTTTCTGGTCATGTCCTAAGTTATTAAGGTTTTGTGGGCAAATTTTTAGTTGTATTTCAGAAATTCTTACCACAGTAATAGATCCCAACCAATTGACTGCTTTATTTGGGGTCCTTCTGGAGAATGTTAAACTCACATCTTTAGAGAGGGATAATATTGCACTATGCACACTGTTTGCTAGAAGACTTACACTGATTAATTGGAAGCTGCCTTCTCCTCCAACCTACTGTCAGTTGGTTTTTGACCTACTTTTTGCCCTTAAACTTGAAAAGATTACATTTGTAGTTAGAATGAAATCCGAACATTTCCTGAAATCTTGGAGCCATTTATTAGATAATTTTAAGGAGACTTAAAAAACTCTGGATAAAAAACTTTTTTTGTTTATTTAGTTGTCTATATCTATATTCATATGTTATTGTGATTATATGTACACCTGTATGTGGGTATTTTATTATGCTTGTTTAATTTTTGCTTTTTTCTCTCTTTATTTTGTTATTCAGTATTCTGATACTTGTGCTGTGCTTGAGATGCTTTTCTTAACCCCTTTACGTGCAAACATCGCCGACGGCCCCAGTTTATTATTGTTTCACTTTCACAGCACATTAAACATCACTGTCTTACTTCATCTGGACAAACTGTGCATCAATTGAAAGTTTAAAGACTCTAGTTTCAAAATGTTTGACCTATATTTTGATAAAACATTGTTGCAGTGACAGATATTTAGTGATTTATGTCAGACGTGCAAAATAATAAATCCGTATTATGCCACATTCTGAATAGAAATTCACCACTCACTCATATTCAGTCACGTCAGCAGCGGTTTATTTGTGTTCACATAGACTCACTGAACAGCTTCAATAAGGATTTATAGACAAAAGATGCATATCTGCGAAGATATATGGATATATTTACTGATGTTTACTTCATATTTTTTCAGACAGAATCGTCATTTCTATTCATTTTCCACGGATTTACGCGATCTGATGATAAACAGCCTCTCCCAGCGATCTGTGTGTGTGTGCGCAGTGGTGTCAGCTCGTGCGGTGTGTGACTCAGACTCTGATTGGGCCTTCCCATTGTCAATCTGAGAGTGTCATATCTGGACACCGCCACATCGTGTCACATGCTTCCTGCACAATTCCTGGTAGTTACCTGGCCAAAACAACACTGAAACACCTCTGTACACACAAAATATCCGAATAATAAACCCGCGATTACGATAGTAAAGCTTGGTATGAGATTTTCTTGAGATCTCAGGCGTTTTTATAAAAAAAAATCTAAAATGTACATGGGAAATGCTAACTTGTGCAGCGATGAAAAAGGCTACAAATTACATATTTTTACAACAGTAAACGACCAAATTCCACCCCTGATCGCTAAAGGAAGTTATTATAAACACTCGATCGGGGTTTAAAGTGAGTTTTGAGTAAAATATAGGAGAATTGCAGTTACCACAATTACAGAACAGCTTTTGGAGGGTTTAAGCTTCTGGCCATCACTGTAATTACTGATGCAGTGAAAATGTTGTTTTCATAGTCCTATAACCACTATAGAGCGTGTCCGTCCATGGGACTGATTAAAGATAGTAAGTCAAGGGGGCTAAAGTGTTTCCTTATATAGGCATTTATATACACTGCCTGACTTCTGTGTCGCTGTGCTCAAGCTGTAGGATTCTTTGTAAATCTGCCATTGTTGAGCACTTGAAACACACATTTTGTGTCATTTTTGGCTTATATTGTCATTTATATAATGTTGTGAAATTAGAAAATCTGTATATAGCCAACTTCAGTTACCTGATAGGTTTAGTGTATGTCATGGTGGCTCACCACAATAAAATAAAAGTTTAAATTCCTTTCCATACATATATAATCAGAATTAGTCCACCTCCTATGACAAGGAAGAGGGGTTGTATTTTGGGAGGCATGGTGGCCAACAATTTAGCCTGATTTCCTGGAGTTAAGATATTTCCTTCTGCGACTTAAGCAGCTTCTCATGCTGCCACAACGTCCCGTTTCTCCTTTAGCGGGAGATTAATGGCTGGTATTGTGGAGGGGGCCTTATGCTAAAGGGCCAGACTGGAGAGGGCCTGATGTGGCCTGGTTGTTGCATATGCATATATACCTCCAAAGATCCCGTCCAATGCTTCAGGCCCAAAGATGGCCAAAACTTTCTCTTCCTCTTAGGTGAGAGAAGGAACTGAAATGATAACCCCAACCAATCTTGTCTGCAGTCCTCCGTTTTGTCAAACTTGCGTTCCTCCACTTATTCCTGACTTCTTCTGGGCTTTATACACATGTAGCCAGCAGCATTTATTTTTTTGAGTGATTTCTGCCCAGTTTTCCTTTTTGTCAGCATTCTACGTATAATGCTGTGTTTCAGCCACCTCCTCCAAAGAACTGCAATTTCTTGCTTTGAAAATTAGGGTTTTCGTGTCATTGTACCTCCCTATGAATTAATGCAGCCTCCTCATCTACAGGATCCCTTATACAAAGACATGCCATTGTTGTAACATTTACTCTGTCTGCATGATGAAAATTATCACTATGTGCCTAAGTGGTCCATTGAGAAAAATAATAAGAATCAGAAATAGCTTTATTGCAAAGTATGCTTGCGCATACAAGGAATATGTTTTAGTGATATAAGCTTTCAGTACACAGAGACAACATACAGACAAAAAAAACATATGTAGATATAAATAGACCAATATTTAAAAAAATAGATAAAAAATAAGTAAATTGTTTGAACGGCTGAACCAAACCAGACAGTGATTGAAGTGCACAGGACAGACTCAGTGATGGCTGGGTAGAACTGTTTCAGCATCTCCTGTGGCAGGTTAAACTTCCTCACCTGGCGAAGAAAGTATAAGCTTTGTTGGGCCAATGGAATCAATGTGATTGTCCCACTTCAGGTCCTAAGAGATGGTGGTTCCCAGGAATCTGAATGACTCCACTGCAGCCATAGTGCTGTCTATGATGGTGAGTGGGGGGGAGTGCAGGGGGGTTTCTCCTGAAGTAGACTATCATCTTCACTGTTTTGAGTGTGTTCAGCTCCAGGTTGTTAAGACTGCACCAGACAGCCAGCTGATTAATATCTTGTCTGTAAGCAGACTCATCACTGTCAGGGATGAGACCAATGACTATAGTGTCGTCTGCAAACTTCAGGAGCTTGACAGAGAGGTCTTTAGAGGTACAGTCTTTAGTGTACAGGGAGAAGAGCAGTGGGGAGAGAACACATCCCTGAGGGGCACCAGGTTGGTGAAAATGCAGGAAGGGGGGGGGGGGGGGGGGGGGGGAGAGTTGGTCAGAACAGGTGGGGGGGGGGGGTTAAAATCTACAATAAAATTTATTCAGGTCTTCAGCAAGTTGTTGATTCACTTCAGTGCAAGAGGATGGTGTCTTGTAGCTTGTGATGGCTTTCAGACCTTTTTCTGAAGGTGAGTCATTGGAAATTAACTGATCTTCCAACTTTTTATCGTAGGTCCTTTTAGCCACTCTAATCTCCTTATTCAGTGTGTTCCTGGCCATTAAGTCCTGTTATCTTGGGTTTATTTGGAACGGGGATGGTGATGGAGTCATTGGAAGTGGTCTTCCAACTTTTTAGCTCTAATCTCTTTGTTCAGTGTGTTCCTGGCCTGATTGTACAAGACTCTGTCCCCATTTCTGTAGGCATCCTCTTTGGCCTGACAAAGATGTCTAAGTTTTACTGTAAACCATGGCTTATCATTGTTGAATGTTAAATAAGTCCTGCTATGAATGCATATATCCTCACAGAAACTAATATAGGATGTTACAGTTTCTTTGTCCAGATCGGTAGTAGCTGCTTCAAAAACACTCCAATCAAGTGAGGTCGAAACATTCTTTTAAAGCACCCTCTGTTTCGTTGGTCCATCTCTTTACAGTCTTTTCTACACGTTTAGAAGATTTACATTTTTACCTGTAAATTGGTATAAGATGAACCAGGGAGTGAACAGACAGACCCAAAGCAGCCTGTGAGACAGAGTGATAAGCATCTTTTATTGCTGTGTAACAGTGATCTTTTATATTACTGTCTCTGGTGGGACATGTGATGTGCTGTCAGTATTTTGGTAGTTCATGGGAAAGATTTGCTTAATTAAAGTCCCCGAGAATGATTAAAACAGAGTCAGAGTGTTGTTGTTCTGTCTCTGATCAGTGAATTTCTGTAAAGCTGAGCTCACCTGCGCTTGCGGAGAAATGTTAACACTCATATGAATAAACAAATGAATCTCCTGAGGAGAATAGAACAGCTTGCAGTTAATAAAGAGCGCTTCTAGATCAGGACTTCTTTAACACAGTTAATCCATTCTCCACCTTTCACTGATGTAAAAGCATGTCCCGCCGCCGTGTGATTTCCCCGTCGATTCTGTGTCACAATCTGCTCTAAACAGCTGAAAGCTGGGCAGATGGAGTACACTGTCCGGAATGGCATCATTCAGCCAGATTTACGTGAAAGACAGAGCAGCAGATAATTTCCAGTCTGTGAAATTGTGAATTTTATGAAATATTTTCTAAGGCCATGTCATGTGTGTTTTTAGAGTAGCCTTATCTGATTGATTTATGTCACTTTTCATCTCTGTAAGATCTCATATGGAAACACCCCTGTGTGCTCTGTCTGTGTTTTTGGCTCTGAATACTCCCCCATTCATGATTCTATTGTTCTCACAAAACAAGTCTTTCACACCTCCGCCAGGTATGACACATTATTTGCTTTATTCTTTTATCATTATTATTTTGTTTTTATTTCACCTTTATTAGCCTTTTTTGTGGTACTTAAAGCTTTACAAAGCCACCAAGCTGCAATCTCACTTCAGTCTCAGTATGCATTTACCCCTTATTTATCAAAAGTCTCACTATAAAAATACAACATTTTCTTACGATCTTACATTAATTATTATGACAGAAATGCATTATAAAAAACAAATGCACCTGTTATTAGAAGCATTAGAGCTAACGTCAGCATCAAGCTACATTAGACAATTTATGAATTTATTAGTACACTTTTACTCAAAACTCACTTTAAACCCCGCTTGAGTGTTTGTAATAACATACTTTTGCAATCACGGGTGGAATTTGGTCGTTTACATCCAGTCCCTCCAGAAAAACGCGGATTCTTTTTGTGATTGTTGCGGGCAAAAATCCTTGATTTTGCGGCACATTTTCTTAAAAAATGCGATGGAATATGTAGGATATTTTTGCAATTTTAATGCGATGAAATTGCGTGAACTTGCAAAAACTGCGGTTTGATGAAAAAAGGGTGATTCCCCCAACACCTTTTTCTCACTAGGCTACTACCTTAACCCTTTCGAGTCGATTAACGCATATATGCCTTTTGAGTCATTTTCACCTGATAACGAAAAGAACTTAAATTACACTCTCAGTTTTAATCGTACAGATAAGAGCAATACATCAATCGAATCTGTAAAGGGTCTAGTTTTTTTTGGATACAGACATAATAACAAAAAACCTTTGTGCACTTATAAAATAAAGATAACACACAAGGTGCGCTGTCTACAGTCTTTGTCTCCGCTGATCGTCATGTACAAACATTTCATTAAAATGAACTGTAACTCCGATAATACTCAACGAAGAGACATGAGAGAGATATTTATAGAAAGCCTGGAATGTCTACTTTTAAACTAAACAAGTGCTGCCGAAAACAAATATTCTGAGATAAAGTAATCCATATGAAAACAACGCAATGTCTGTTTTTCTTATCTCCGCTCATTCTATCTAATATGACCACGCCCCCGCGCTGAACGCGCTATTCAGATTCAAACTGAAGCGCGCGGCTTGAATACGCCCACACAGAAGAAAAAACAGCCAGACTATTCTTCAAGTTTTTATTTTATTTTACTGTTTGCTTCGTGATGAGAGGAATAAGACATAAATCACCCCAAAAAGATGTGATGTGGTTGAGGATTTGAGAAATGGATTTCCTCAGAAAAAAAGAATGAACCCTTTTATTCAGCAGAGATCATAAACGTGAGTAAGTCTCTTTTTATTTATTTGTACTAGTTTTCACATAAAGTGTAAACATTTTACTAGTCAGACTTTTTCCAAATACTTTTTCCAAACTATAATTCCTGACTAAATGTATAATCAAGTGAAACATTATGAAGTTTCAATAACAATATACAATACTATACCATTCAAAAGCTTGATGTAAATAATATAAATGTGACAAATAGAGATAACTCTAACAAATGTAAAAACAATGCAGTTCTTTCAATTTATTCCCCCTAAAAAAACTGAAAAATATTCTCAGCTCTTTTCAACATTAATAATAATAATAATAATGATGATAATAATAAATGGGGTTTATTTGGTAGAAAATAAGATTGTTAAAAGGATTTCTGAAGGATTGTGTGACTAGAGAAAGGATGCCAAAAAATTTGAAAGTCAGCTTTGATTGTTCCTAATAAACTGTTTAACTGCTCCCCCAAGTGGATATTAAATTATGTTGTGGGATAATTAAATATATTCTTAATAAACTACAAACATAAAATTATATACTTTTATTTTGTTCTCACATTCTTTCTTGTAAGTCCTCCCTCAGAGTGGCACAGTTGAATGAGAGGCTCATTATGCAGCTCATTATGCAGGCCTTTGTCTTCTCAGGTGTAAATCACAATGATATTCATGATAGTTGACGCCTACTCGCATATGACTTTTACCAACAAAAAGTGTTTTAGAAAATTTAAATCAATATATTGTTTTCTGTGAGTGAGTAAACAAGATGATGTTCACATCATTCAGAAAGAAAAATTCTTGGCTACAAGCTCCAGTCCTCAACTTTTCCGGCAACCAATTTTATGTATGTGTTTTATTGCCTTATTCAAGTGATTTAACATTTTTAGTTTTTCACTAACCATGCATAACATTTTTTTTCTCAAAAATACAATCATGTACATGCATGCATTTCACATATTATTATAGCCCAGTTTGTGCTGATTACAGTGATATTAGACTTTACCCATTTAGATATTTATAAGAAACTGAAAAAAGCACAAATGTCAGGGCATGACAAAACTTCTCAAGGCCCCAAAAATACCCTTAGACTCCAGAGGGTTAATGTAAAGAATAACTTCTTATTACTTCCTATGATAAGCGAGCATACTAAATCACAGAATATTTAAGTTGCAATCTCTTACTGCAACGTAAATTATTTTACATACTACTAATATAATTACAACTGTAAGTTTTTGGTACTGTTCTGTAAGAAAAAGTACAATCCTACAACTGTAAAGTTGCATCAACTTCTGAATGAAACTACAACAGTGTTAGTAGCGTAGTGAGAAGGAGGTGTTGGGGGAATCACCTTTTTTTCTCTATTTCATCAAACCGCAGTTTTTGCAAGTTCTCGCAATATAATTTGGCTCCACTGTCATCTAACAAACCGGGAAACTGCTTCACGCGTTTTTTTTTGCGCTTATTTTTGTTGGCAAATAAGAATGATTTGCGCGCTTCAAGTTTCACCCTGGTTTCACTACCGCAGAGTTTGCAAATGATGTTCACGTCACGTAATTACTTCACTTCAGAAGGTTCCCATGGCAATAGGAGGAAAATGGCCCTTTACTTGTGTGAAGTAAACACAACATTTTTCAACTTTCTGCTAATATAAATGTGAGTTTTTTGCAACGAAAATACAGGGATTATGAAATCATGCTAGCCCCGCGTATTTTGCTTTCTGAAATCGGCAATTTATGCGGCAAAAGAGCGGCGTATTTGAAAAAATGCAACCCCGCATAAATATGCGGCCTTTGGCTGATTATGCATTAAATCAAGCGATCGCATAATCGCGTTTTTCTGGAGGGACTGTACAACGCTGCACAAGTTTTTATATTTTTTATATAAATGCCTCAGATCTCAAGAAAATTTAATACCAAGCTTTACTACCGTAATCGCAGGTTTATTATTTGAATATTTGGACCCACATTATATTAAGTTGCCTTAACTACTATCTACTTACATTTTAATTAATAATTTAGTACAATGTACTTATTGTGTACATACAAGTTTTTACATTGTACTTATATTTAAAAAAACGACATGTAATTACATCTGTATTTAATTTCTGTAATTACATTTATAATTACACTGTTGACCCATAGTTTACACCTTAACCCACCCTTAAACTTACCCATACCTCCAACCCTCTCCCTAAGCTTACCCCACTTCAATAGCAGCAAAAGTGTTTTACAATACAACATGAACACAATAAGTACATTGTACTTGTACTTTTTTTATGTACGTACATAGTAGTTAAGGCCACCTAATATAAAGTGGGACTGAATATTTTGTGTGTACAGAGGTGTATCAGTGTTGTTATGGGCACATAACAACCACAAAGTATACACGAACCATATGACACGATGTTACAGTGTCCGGTTATGACACTCTAAAGATTGACAAGGCGAAGGACCAATCAGAGTGTGTCTGACACACAGCATGAGCACACAGGACTGCAGACTCACACAGATCACTGGGAGAGGCTATTTATCATCAGATCGCGTAAATCAGTGGAAAATTAAAAGAAATTATGATTCTGTCTGAAGAAATATGAAGTAAACATCAGTAAATATATCCATATATCCCCACGGATATGCATCTTTGGTCTATAAATCCTTATTGACGCTGTTCAGTGAGTCTATGTGAACAAAAATAAACCGCTGCTGACGTGACTGAATATGAATGAGTGGTGAATTTCTGTTCAAAATGTGGCATAATACGGATTTATTATTTTGCACTCCTGACATAAATTACTAAATAACTTTCACTGCAACAATGTTTTATCAAAACATTGGTCAAATATCGAAGCTAGAGTCTTTAAACTTTTAATTGATGCAAAGTTTGTCCAGATGAAGTAAGACAGTGATGTTTAACATGCTGTGAAAGTGAAACATTAATAATCTGGGGCCGTCGCCGATCCTTGAACGCAAAGGGGTTAATGATGCATTTGTAAATGATGATAAACGCAGACAAAGGCTGCAGACAGCACTCCTTGTTTGTTATCGGTCCCACTTTATATTAGGTTTTTATCGTTAATTGACTCCAGAGGGTTAAGGGACTGCGCTTAATTTAAATAAGAATAATTAAATCATTTAATTTAATTATTTAGCCTGACATGTTAACTGTTCCAAAATGTTCTCTGTTTCTTAAAAATAAAATGTATTGTGTTCCGTGGGAAAAAAAGTGGTTGTTGTACCCAGACATTTAAAAATAAAATATTTTAGAGCTGTAATTGCGATACTGTAATATTTTTATCTAAGGTTATCATACCATCAGAATCTCATACCCGACCATACTTACTACAGACATCTGTATAAATATGACAAAATGCCTGCAAATGCTGTTTTTGTCTCTAGTTTTGGAATTCCATTTAGAGCAGATGTAACATTTGACAAAATTCTACAGCCATTTACTGTGACAACATTTTGTTAACTATTTTATGGAAAACCATTACCTCAGTATCTCCAGTTTAGAGTTTGGACTCTTAAGTCCATCAGAAAGAAGCTTCACTCCTGAATCCTGCAGGTCATTGTTACTCAGATCCAGCTCTCTCAGGACAGAGTTTGATGTTTGTAAAACTGATGACAAATTCTCACAAGACTGAGCAGTGAGGTTACAGATGGAAAATCTGAACAAGAAGAACACAGTAGCTGTGTAAAGAATAAATCCTAACAGTGTGATTTTTTTAGTAATTATTTTGCAAACAATGTAAAATAATTGATGAAACATTTCAAACTTAAACCTCAGTATCTCCAGCTTAGTGTTTGGATTCTTCAGTCCACCAGAAAGCAGCCTCACTCCTGAATCCTGCAGGTCATTGTTACTCAGGTCCAGCTCTCTCAAACAGGTGTTTGATGATTGTAAAACTGATGACAAACTCTTACAAGATTGAGCAGTGAGATTACAGATGGAAAGTCTGAACAAGAAGAACAAAGTAACTGCATACAGAATAAATCTTAACAGTGTTTTTTTATAATTAACCTCTAACAGAATTAATAAAATATTTGAAACTCAAACCTCAATATCTCAAGCTTAGAGTTTGGACTCTTCAGTCCTTTAGAAAGCAGCCTCACTCCTGAATCCTGCAGGTCATTGTTCCTCAGGTCCAGCACATTTAGATGGGAATTTGAGGATTGTAAAGCTGAAGACAAACTCTCACAGGACCGAGCAGTGAGATAACACCCACATAATCTGTGTAAAGAACAAAACAAACAGCGAAATTAATGTGAATTTATGAGGTTATGTCGTTTATAATCTGCAGTACGATTGTGTTAAATACAGTGTAATTGGTAACACTTTATAATACTTTTATAATACTTATACAATCACAATAATACATAACTCATAAAACTATTGTAGTTCATTGGTAGTTTATAAATTGTAGTAATAACATTTATAGATTATATAGAAATAGTGAGTTCATCATTCGCCACTGTAATAAAGTTTTCCTGTTTAATTAGCTTATATGTAAAGAATTAGATGATTCCAAGATGATCTTGGAAAATCAGAAAAAAACATTAAATGCTTTAACCTGAGCACCCCCCATTATGGGACTCACAGCTGAAAGTGCTTCACCTAACTTATAATTGTAACAGTTTCCTACTTCGGTGTGTTACAAACATAATTTTGGTGTATTTGGAAAGAAGACCCTTTGGGCTTTACTTTTTATCAACCAGATTTGATAATGCTCAAACATATTAAAATTTATAGACACTGAAGTGCCTTGAAATTTTTTTTACCACACTTAAATATTTTTTATTTGATATAAAATGATATAAAAATACATGAAATGAGTCCTGGAGCAATCTAGAAAAGTAATGGGTTGAAAGCCACATGTCTCATGAGTTTCTATTTCAAATCTGAATAAGATATCATGAAAAATTAGACTCCTGCAAATATTTTTATGAGACTATGTCTACACCCCCACCCCCCAAATATAAAAAAAATATACATTTCCCTATAGTATTGAAGGCTTCTACAAACTATTTAGTCAGTAAACATACCACTGCATAGTTTTTTCTATTATAAAACACTAGACAGAAACTTAACCATCATATAAGTGATTTGTTTGAGCACTAGAAAAATACAATAAGAATAATTTGAGTAAGAAAAATAAGAATACTAAGAAAAATAAAAAAAATATTTAGCTTTGTTTGCCAATTACAAAAAAAAAACAGAGATTTCTAGAAATGCAGCATTAACAATGAATTACGATGCAAATAAGTACTGATGTGCTGATGGCGACTTATACAGATGGTAATAACACAAATGCGCCATAAAGTAAATAATCCACTCTCTCTATTCATATAGATGCATTCACTTTGATAGTCAAGATCATACTGTAATTGTCAGGGTTTGCAAGGGAGGAACTCAAGTGCAGACAGGATTCTCAACACAAAAGGGTTTATTTACAAAAAGGGAAAACAAAAACCTACGAGGGGGAAAACAGGACTAGGGCAGATACAACAAATACTAAATAGGACTGATTAAACAAAGACTCAAAACAGGAGAACACTAACTACAAATAACACTCACGGTTATACAGGATACAATATTCAAAGGGGAATACTCTTTCACAAGGCTGACAGGTAGGGACACATATGAGGAACACAATGAACCGACGCAAGACAGAGCACACTAGGAAAGCTAAATAGGGGAACAATTAAGACACGACAGGTGGCACAGATAGCAATCACGACACGACTAGGTTAACAAGGGGGGCGGGGTAAGGGAACGAGCCAACACAAGCACATGGCCCAAAGACAAGGCCATGTGCTTGAACACAAAACACGGGTCTGCCATGATCCTGCCTCAAGACTAGGAAAAATCAAGGACACGAGGGCAGGATCATGACAGAACCCCTCCCTTAAGGAGCGGCTTCCAGACGCTCCTCAAGGGAACATCAAACACAGGACATGACTGACATGACAGACTGGGACACAGACACAAACCAACAAGACATGACAAATAATAACAACGGCAAACATGAATACACAATGGCCGGGTTAGGGTGGCAAATCAAAAAAAACAAACAGGGAAGGGGAGGAGGCGGGAGCACAAAGTTCATGGGGGACAGCCTAGGGTGGGTGGGAGGGGTAGGGATCTTTGGAGGACAGGACGAAGGCTGACTACGGGGGGTACGGGCAGGTCTGGGTGGTGAGGGGTGGGGAGGGGTCTCGGGACAACTGACAGGGGACATGACAGGAGCAGACAAGGGACGCGGGGCAACACTTACGGGACGCGGGGCAAGACTTACGGGATGCGGGGAGACGACAGCTGGACACGGGGGGACAACATCTACTGGACACGGGGCAACATCTACTGAACACGGGGGGGCAACATCTACTGAACACGGGGGGACAACAGGACACGGGGCACCTACGGGACACGGGGCAACATTAACGGGACACGGGGCCACATCAGCAGGACACGGGGCCACATCAGCAGGACACGGGGCCACATCAGCAGGACACGGGGCAACACTCACGGGACACGGGGAGACGACATCTACGGGACACGGGGAGACAACGGCAGGACACTCGGAATTTCTGAGGACAGGGTCTGGGGACAAGACAGGACTGACGGGGACTTCTAGGATTCGGACAAGACTAGACAAATAATCTGAAAAGGCTTTAGCAGCTAGGATAATTGGCATCTCCTTACGAGATGAGACAGCCTGTACTAGAGTCCTTGCTGCAGAGTCGGCCGCGGCACTCTCCTCCGCTCTCACGACTGCAGACTTGCATACAGCTCTCTTTGCCGGCTCGGGCACGCCAGCGCTCACCGCTGCTGGCTCGGGCACGCTCACCGCTGCTGGCTCGGGCACGCCAGCGCTCTCCGCTGCTGGCTCGGGCACGCCAGCGCTCTCCGCTGCTGGCTCGGGCACGCTCACCACTGCAGGAGGAGACAAAGTCGCAGGACCGGAAGACCCCTTCTTCCTCCTCTTCCTCCTTGGCCGTGGTGCAGAGGTGACCGCTGGGTCAGAGACGGGTTGGGGGAGTTCGGTCTCTGGCAGGGCTGACTCCGACGCCGACGATTCCGAGGCAGACTCCCACGACAATCGTCTCCCTCGCTTCATGGGGAGACTGCAGGCTGTGGAAGGCGCCTCGGGGCTCTGGGGGGGACTTGCCTGATCCCCCAGGGTTGCCACGGCCAGGACACGACCCTCTAGAATCGTTGGCAGGTGGGTAGGTGGAGGGGACCTCTGTGGCTCCTCCTCTCGACCGCTTGCTCCGGAGCGACCTCCCCTGGTCCCCCGGAACACCACTAGGCGAGAGCCCACAAAACCATCCCGCTTGCTGGCTGATGACATACAGCATTGCCTCCTGTCTGCTGAGTTCCATCTTGGTCGGTTCATTCTGTCAGGGTTTGCAAGGGAGGAACTCAAGTGCAGACAGGATTCTCAACACAAAAGGGTTTATTTACAAAAAGGGAAAACAAAAACCCACGAGGGGGAAAACAGGACTAGGGCAGATACAACAAATACTAAATAGGACTGATTAAACAAAGACTCAAAACAGGAGAACACTAACTACAAATAACACTCACGGTTATACAGGACACAGTATCTTAAAGGGGTTACCAGGGTATTATCACGAATCACAATCACAATTCTTAGGGAACAAATCTCAATGAACCGACGCAAGACAGAGCACACTAGGAAAGCTAAATAGGGGGAACAATCAAGACACGACAGGTGGCACAGATGGGACAATCAAGACACGACTAGGTTAACAAGGGGGGCGGGGCAAGGGAACGAGACAACACAAGCACATGGCCCAAAGGCAAGGCCATGTGCTTGTACACAAAACACGGGTCTGTCATGATCCTGCCTCAAGACTAGGAAAAATCAAGGACACGAGGGCAGAATCATGACAGTAATAGCGAGCTGATCTGAGATGATTTGCACTCAAACAGATGGTAATCATGCAGATACATTCACATTCAATATAAAACACGCTCTCACATATATAAAAACTGTTGAAAAAGAAAAAAAGATATAGGTGATTGCTATAAGTTCACCCTCCGGTGGATTGTCTCATTCTGTTTGTGACACTGTACACTGCAAAACCATGCCGTTTTTTTACTACCAAGACGCAGTTTCTGACCGTGAGTTATTCCATAATGGACGCAAACTGTTTACATTTAATTTCTTCAGCGACAGAACTAAGGAATTATGATCCATATTACGTCATTACTACATTGGACTAAACGTGCTTCATGAGATGTTGTTCAGTTGACCCTTACCTTTCTAACTAAACTGGGATTTACAGCTGTGGATGTGTTTATGACTCGTTATTATGACGCATCTGGTATGTACTGCATTTCTAATGTTCATGTTTTTATATGTACTGCTTACACAAATGTAGCAAATATAGGCTTTATAAACTTTCCATTGAAAAACAGCGCTCTGTCATCGATGCTTGAGGCTTAGATCTTTATAATGATACATCGAATGTCAAGATTATATTTGTTCAGTTTCATTTAATCTATTCATAAACACTGACACGTGGAGGTTGAGGGGCGTTCAGGACGCCGGCATCGGGGTGCAGGCTAAGAGGTTGTCTTGTTGTTTGAAGTCGATTAGCATTTTCTCCTGAGAACCCAGAAAATAACTTATTTTAGACTTTCAGTTTTGATCGTACAGATAAGAGCAATACATCAATCTAATCTGTAAAGGATTTACTTTGTGCATTTATAAAATAAAGATAACGAACAAGGTGTGCTGTCTCATCGTTGATCTTCATTTACAAATGCGTCTGTAATAGAGTAAAAACTCCATAATCACGGGAAGAAGGAGGCGAGAACCGGCGGACAATAAAAACCAAAACTTTAATAATAAAATAAACACAAAACGGGGGGGGGGGGGGGGTTTGGGGGGCCGCTCCCAGTGACCTGCAGGAACCTGGGGGTAGGACAGACGAGGTGAGAGAAAAGGAGATGGAAGGATGCGGAGCGACAGAGACGAGAAAGGGGAGAGAGAGAAAAAATATTGTTCCGGTTCCCAGACACGCTGCCAATCGGCCCTCCACCAGCTGGGTGATCTCCTCCGTGGTGCCTGGTGGTAGCACTGGACAACCTTCGGCGGACGGCACGACACTCCACGGCCACCTGGTCGATGCCGACGGCTGGCAGGAGTCCCCTATTCCCAGCTCCTCCCCATTCAGGCAGAAGGCAGCCGCCCCTCCACGTCGCGGGCGGCCGGCAGTGAGCTCGTCCATCCCCGGCAACTCACTCAAGTCCACGGCCTCCATGGCGGCACACTCCCTCACCCTGCTCGATGGCACTGCGGATTGACCACAGCGGCGAGGGATCATCAGCAGCAAGTTCCTCCTTCTCCCAGATTTCAGCACCATTTTAAAAGATTAAAAACTCCATAATCACAGGACAATCAAAATCAAAACTTTAATAATCAAATTTACACAAAACACGCGCGACAGCCCCTCACGGACGGAAGTTGTGAACAAACCAAAACCAAACACAAAATAAAATCCATGCCTGGTCCTCTCTCGTCCTTCACTGTCGTCGCTCCTCTTTTGTATCCTTCCGATCTCCTCCATGGGACTCGAGACCATTCCCATGACTCTCGACCCCACCCCACTCGTCACAGTAACTCAGTGAATACTCAATGAAGAGACATGAGACATATATCTATAGAAAGCTTGACATGTCTACTTTTAAACTAAATAAGTCCTGCCAAAAACAAATATTCTGTGATAAAGTAATCCATATGAAAACAATGCAATTTCCGTTTTGCACATCTCCCTTCATTATCTTCTAATATGACCGGGCCCCGCGCTGAACACCATATTCAAATTATAATGTTTCACTGAAGTGCGTGTCTTAAATACACCCACACAACAGAAGACAACGCATCGAGACTGTTCTTCAAGTTATTTTTATTTTACCGTTTGCTTCGTAATGAGTGGAATAAGACATAATTCACCCCAAAAAGATGTGATTTGGACCTCAGGATTTGAGATTTGGATTTCCTCATAAAAAAAGGAATGAAGCACTTTATTCAGCGGAAAGATTTTGAAACACCTTAAAGCTGCAGCTTGGACAGTGAAGGACCCAGGGTGATAGGGTGTTTCTGGTCTTTGATCTTCAGACACCCTCACCTGGGCGACCCAACCGGTGTTGATCAGGACCCGGTTTGTGTCCAAGCAGCGCGCTACTCCATACTTCTCCCCTTTTGATCCATAAGCACCTTGAGTCTTTTTTGGTGGCCTCACTGATGTTTTTATTGGCTGCAGCCTACTTCTATTGGCTCACAGCGGGCCCTCCTTCCACTCCCTCTGCGGCCCCGTCCACACGGAGACGCGTTTCTTTGAATACGCACAAATTTTTTAGCGGATAGGCGTTTCGTCCACACGCATCCGGCGTTTTCGTAAGGTGAAACCGCCATTTTTTTTAAACCGGGTCCCAAAGTGGATAAATTTGAAAACGCCTTCTTTGCGTTTTCGTCTGGACGGCTAATCCGTATATTTTCAGAAACGATGACGTCATCAGCCCACGTCTCCCCCCTAGTCAGACACCTCTACGTCATGTAACGGCAACAAAAACATGTACAAACACTGAACGATGTATTATTCCATGTTCGATTGTGTACCACGCGCAAGGTTTATGAGCATAGTCCAAGTCTTCTCTGTTTTTAGTGTATCTCTGTGTCAGAATTACAGCGCCACATACTGGTCTGGCATGTATACTACATCATTATGCGGTTTCGTGTGGATGCGGATATTTCTTGAGACGAGGAAAAAAAAGATCGGATTGGGGTAAGCTACTTCTCCGTGTGGACGGGGCCTGCATGCCTCAACCAACTCAAGATATTTGGCCTTCTTCCTTTAGAAAGCCTCCTCCATCCTGTCCTCCCAGGGGACAGTGAGTTCCACTGTACAAACTGTATGTTCTGTACCCTAACTCTACCTCTAATCATAACTGGTGTATTTAAACAATGTGATCTAATGAGTATTTGTATATTGCATTTTGTCAGCATTATGTCATTTCATATTTTAAGTGGTTATGTTTAGGTTTGTGTTTATACTTCTTGTATCTGTAAATATATCTGTAAAAATAACTTTGATAACACCATAATATGTACAGATTAAACATTTTACCACAATTTATAGCCATTATTAAATAAAACATTAAATTCGTTTTTAATAGATATCACCCAATAGTAGTACTGCTTTTTGTACAGAATTTATGTGCCACATACATTATAAAGCACTTTCAACACTTTCAAGTGGAACCATTACAATATGTCTGTCCCCTGCAAAATGTCAGGATCTTACTGTTATGGCATTCTGATTTCATGCATTACAGTCTTAACAAAAATGTTTCTAAACAGTACCAGAAAAGGATCTTCAGCTTGAAACTATAGCAGAACCCTTTTTGGTGATAAATAGAATCCTTTTTATAGGCTTCCACAAAGAACCATACTTGAAAAGTTATACATAGAACCTTAATGGTATTATAAATTAGATTTTTTTAATGATGGTTTATTTTCATTAATTTGCAAATTAGTATTTTTATATGAATAATATAAGTATTAATAATGTTATTTGTATATATTATTTATAACTATTGTTTTTTATACCCCTTTATCTGCCTAGTTTTATATCGGTAACACTTTATGATAACATTCAGTTATAAGTAAATTATACATTATTAATTATTGATGACTAATCATTTACAAAACATAAATATACATTCATAAATGATTAACTATTGTTAAGTTAACATTTTAGTAATGTTTAATTCAGTTATAAGTCACTTATAAGTTATTAGTTAATGATGAATGAATCATTTACAAAACATAACTTAACATTCATAAATTATTAACAAGGGGTATGCTAACAATTTATACATGTAAGTTATCTTAAAAAAATAAATCTTGAAATAAATCAAACAGACCATTAGTAGATAGTTTATAAGTTATTAGTTTATAAATTATTTATCCATTATAAATCAATTAAGTATTTATGTCAAAATATTTTGTATCATTATCTCAATAAAAAATTGTTAATCATGAACAAATGATGAACAAACCATTACTAAATTATCGGTATATGATTAATTGAAGAAGTTGGAAACTGGTCTGTGTTCAAAAGCACAAATATGCAGGTATGCTAAAACACTATTTTTAAAAAGAGTAATTTATTTGTTCTAAAATAGATATACATTTATAAATGCCTTAGTCATGTTATTCCAGTGAGTTGTGTTAAATCCTTTCTCTATTCTTTGTGTAGTGTGGTGAATCTTGGGATAAAATAAACCTCTCAACCGGGGTTACCTTCAACTCCATGTGTGTCAGAGAAGACAGCTGTCTATACCCTGACCAGTCAGCACTTACCCTGCAGTACGCAGTACAAAGTGTTCATAATAAATAATTTACAAAGCTTTCTGCATCCTCTAATCTAAATTGTAAACTACTCATTACTTGTAAATGTGTTACATATCATTTGCAGATCTTCCTGTTACATGATTCATCTCATTATATCACTTTACCCAAGCTTGAACTTAATTTTTTGTATATATAAATAAATTAACACTCTGCCACAATTTAATTAGTACTTAATTTTTTTTTCTTATTTCTTACGTAGTCCATTATTTTGTGCATTTTATTCCAAGTCTTCGGAAGTAGTACGATACAATATTGTAGTAGTAGCCCTTTATTGTCACTAGTCACAAGTACCAGCGAAATTAGCCATCAACCTGTCCATACATACATACATACATACAATATGACAGTGGGGTAGACAGGACAGGAAGACAGGGTATTTGAGGAAGAAATAAGTACAGCATAACATTAGGTAAGTGAGGAGAAAAAAACCAACACCCAGACTATGCTCCTTATGGTAGCACAGTATGAGAACAGGAAAAACACCTCAGCACAAAAAGCACATAATCAATACACCATAGACACATGACTTTGCAACTGGGTACGGAACTTGGGGTGGTTGAGGTTATCCAGCGCAGGCAAACAGCCATCCGGTCCCAGCAGCTTGAAAGCGCTAGTCACAGACCCGCCTGCCAGACTGGAGGAACAAAGCGGCGAAGGCGGGGAATGGGGGTTGGGAGGGTGAATGCATATCTGTATATGTGTAAGAGTTTGTGTATTTGTAGGCCTGGAGAGTTGAGACTCTCTCTAGATGCCTCAGTCCGCAGATTTTACAGCGTCACAGCAAGTTGCCATGGAGACGTCCTTGGTCAGGTCCTAGATAGAGTCAACAATCAGCAGGTGTCTGAGGAATGCAAGAGAAGTCAAGCTGCCCTGCTCGCCTGGGAGATTTTTGTCATCCAGCCAAGGCTGGTAAAGAAAGCCAAAAGAAGATAAGATACCAGTTGTTTGGTCTAGTAGCCACATTTCTTTTCCCGGTCACTATGATTTTTAATTTGTCCATTGGTCTCCAAATTCTCCAATTTCTTTTCCAAATCCGTGAGCTTCTTCATGATGTTATCCATATTGCGGTTAATAGTCTCAGTCTCAATGCTGACCGCTCTGCCCAATGCTTCAATCATGACGGACAGGCTTGTGAGGCTTTGGACAGCTGTTCCCGTCTTCTTAATTTTCTGATAACCCAGGGCAAAGCCTAATCCAATCAGCAGAAGACCTGTTATCATGGTTCTGAATAGGTAGATGTCTTCAATGTCCTCCACGGAAAGAGTCGCCAGACACACGACCCGCCAATTCGCCCACGCGTCCATCGTGTAGCCAGCTGCAAACGTTCCGGCAGGGCAGTCAGGTTCCCCCGAACCCAGGCTTCTCGTCAAGAAGATGGTGTCAATTGCGTTGAGAGACCAGTTTATCAGATCCATATTCCAGTTTAGGAGAGCAGTGCAGAGAGAGTCTCTCAAGTAGACAAGACAAGAGAAAAACAAGCGAAGCAAAGAAAGGCAGGGAGGGAGAGGAAAGAAATGCGACCGCCTCCGTTGAGAGCAAGAGAGAAGGGAGAATAGCACCATGTAAGAAAAAGATTTGTTTGCTGTAATATAATCATTATACATTAATAACAGTACATAGCTGCTGACTCATCCGTTAACTTAAAATTTTCCAAATTGGCACTTCAACACAACGACACTGGTTTGCGACAGTGACATCAAACCTCGCTCCTTATTGGCTGTCACTTGTGATTTGCAACCACCATAAATTGTTTGCGACATGCCAAATTTGAGTTGAGTAGTGTTGAGTGAGATGCAGCGTGATGATTTGGAGGATGGAATTGCAGATCAGGAGAATGTTTGCAGCAATTTAACACTTTAATTTAATTTTGTAACTCACACAAAATTGTTTTTCTGACAGAACACTGGTAATGTATCATACACAACATTTTATCTGTTCTGTATACTGCTTTTTGTAATGTTTTAAATAAATGATTGTGACTAACGTACATTTATCTGTCTGTCACACTTTGTATATTGTCAAAATGGTTATGTTTAAGATTATACGGAGGAGTGGGGAGCTTAAAATTATCCTTTTTATACAATAGTATATTAACTTAGATGACAGTCACTGTCAATATATGTATATATTGTTTTTTTTATTTTTGTGAAGTGGCTAAAAAGTTGTTTATAAGAAATGAGTTAGTGCTCAAAGATATTTATATAATACTAAAATATATTTGTATAAAAATATTTATAATTTAAATATCATATAAGGGACTCATTTCATTTTAGAATAGGGGATTCAGAAACTTTCGCCAGTCATTAAAATGGAATTCACAGTTTAACACGGAATGTCACGGAATTTCTCAAATTTTGAATTAATCAAAAGTAGGTAATTATATTTACAGATACTAGTTCATATCATGTTTTAATTTAAGTGTAAAGCAGCAAAAGTTTATTTAAATATGGATCCTGTATGTTCTGCCTGTCTCTGTCAATGGATGGTGCAGATGCGGGTTTAAACACACACTGAAGCGCCTGACGCTTGTGGTAATTTCTATGTCTGCCATCTAATTAAATGAGGACGTAAGCAGATGAACAACATCTCCAGAACTGCTCTGAGAGTGACGTTTTTTCACTTGAAATTCATGTTTTATGCCTTTTTAATTATTAAAACCACTGTAATAATTAAACCACTGTAGGTGTCATTTGATAACCAGAAAAATTTAAATACACAACACAGAATTTCTAAAGAAAAAAAAATCATAAGGAAAAAATGTAATTAATAAATTAAGTTGTGTTATGCATTCAAATAGTTAGACATGCTAAAACACTGAATTTGAAGAATAATATGGTAAGGAAAAAAAAACATATGATGGGGCCTTAACATATATATATTTTTTTAACTTTTAAGTGAAAGTGACATTCAGCCAAGTATGGTGACCCATACTCAGAATTTGTGCTCTGCATTTAACCCATCCGAAATGCACACACACACTCACACTGTGAGCACACACCCGGAGCAGTGGGCAGCCATTTATGCTGCGGCGCCCGGGGAGCAGTTGGGGGTTCGATGCCTTGCTCAAGGGCACCTAAGTCGTGGTATTGAAGGTGGAGAGAGAGCTGTTCATGCACTCCCCCCACCCACAATTCCATCCGGCCCGAGACTAGAACTCACAACCCTTCGATTGGGAGTCCAACCCTCTAACCATTAGGCCACGACTTCCCCCAAATAATCAATAAAAATTTTAATAAATTTATGTGAAAATGTATACTGTTCATAGATCGATTACAAAACTATACATGTATTCCAAGGGCAGGCTCTAAGATGGTTTAGATCCTACCTGTCCCATCACTACCATTTTGTTATTTAAATGGGGTGTCATCTCAGTTATCACCAGTAAAATATGGAGTGCCACAATGATCCATCCTAGGTCCCCTTCTATTTTCAATATACCCCTTGGCAATATTATTAGAAAATACGGGATTAGCTTCCACTGTTATGCTGACGATACTCAACTATATATCTCAATGAGACCAGATGAAACTTCTCAATTATCTAAGCTAACAGAGTGTGTTAAAAATGTCAAAGATTGGAAGACCATTAATTTTCTCCAATTAAATTCAGATAAGACGGAGATATTCATTACTGGACCAAAAAAACACTACACAGAATCCTGTAGATTTAAATTTCCTGCCTCCTCCTTCCCGTGATTATGAAGTTTTTATATTGTTACATGGCTGCTGTAGGGAGGAGGGTGCCTTTTCCTTTGTATTGTACATGTTTTTCTCCTTGTTTGAGGATTAGATCGGGAGTGAGTGTATGATTTTGTTGTTGATTTTCTTTTGTTTGATAGGTTTAGAAAGAATCTATCCACTAGAACAGATATACTTTTGTTTGTTGTTTTCCATTGTTCCCACTCCTGAAGTTTTTTAATTTTAAATTCTTTTATTTGAGAATTATGTATGCTCTCAGAGCTCTTAATAAAACCTTTTATAAGGGATCTTGTGGTAGTTGTTGTTATGTTGTGGCAGTGGCTCGGGCAAATGCTCTTCTTAAACCCTCAATAATGTTACGTTACCTTTAAACCCCTAGACATTTAAGAGGTAACTGTATTTTAATAGACTGAATGATGCACTGAAAGAGCACACTCTAAATGTGCATGCATGCTAGAATTCACATAATGTACACACTGTAGATGTTTTGGTAGTTTTTTTGCATTGTGAGAAAAAGAGTCACTTGTCATGGAATATTACTTAACTATACAGGTGCTTCTTAATAAATTAGAATGTCGTGGAAAAGTTAATTTATTTCAGTAAATCAACTTAAATTGTGAAATCCATGAATTAAATAAATACAATGCACACAGACTGAAGTAGTTTAAGTCTTTGGTTATTTTGTGATGATTTTGGCTCACATTAAAAATCAATTCACGATCTCAATTTTTTTTAATACTTCATAAAACCAATTAAAAAAACATTAAGTGAATTGTTGGCCTTCAGGAAAGTATGTTTATTTACTGTACATGTACTCAATATTTGGTAGGATCTTCGGCGTGGCGTGGAGGTGATCAGTTTGTGGCACTGCTGAGGTGGTCTGGAAGCCCAGGTTTCTTTGACAGTGGCCTTCAGCTCATCTGCATTGTTTGGTCTCTTGTTTCTCATCTTCCTCTTGACAATACCTCATAGATTCTCTCTGGGGTTCAGGTCTGGTGAGTTTGCTGGCCAGTAATTTACACCATGGTCATTTGACCAGCTTTTGCTGCTTTTGGCAGTGTGGGATGACACCAGCATCTTCAAAAAGCTGGTCAGCAGAAGGAAGCATGAAGTGCTCCAAAATGTCTGAGTAGAGAGGTGCAGTGACTTTGGTTTTAAAAAAAAAAACACAGTAGACCAACACCAGCAGATGACATTGCACCCCAAATCATTACACAGGACTTGGGCTATGAGCTCAGACTCTAGGATCTTGTTTTCCAAATGAAATACAAAACTTGCCATCATCTGGACAAAGGATCTTGGCCCAATAACAAGTCCATTTCTTCTTCTCCTTAGCCCAGGTAAGACACCTCTGATTTTGTCTTTGGTTCAGGAGTGGCTTAACAAGAGAAATACAACAACTGTAGCCAAATTCCTTGACACTTCTGTGTGTGGTGGCTCTTGATGCCTTGGCCCCAGCCTCACTCCATTCCTTGTGAAGTTCTCTAAAACTCTTTAATTCAATTTGCTTTACAATCCTTATAGGGTTGCGATTCTCTCGGTGGTTGTGCATCTTTTTTCTACACTTTTTCACTCCACTCAACCTTCTGTTAACATGCTTGAATACAGCACTCTGTAAACAGCCAGCTTATTGGCAATGGATTTTTGTGACTTACACTCCATGTGAAGGGTGTCAAGGATTGTCAAAGACCATTTTGAAGGGTTAGGAAACCTTTGCAGGCGTTTTGAGTTGATTAGCTGATTGGCATGTCATCATATTCTAATTTGTTGAGATGTGAATTGTGAATTGGTAAAAAGTAAAAAAAAAAAAACATTTTAAACTAGCTAGAAGGCTGATAATCTTTAGCTCGACCTATATAATAATAATAATTCTGCCGAGTTACGATGCCTTTCTCCCCTTTGCGTGTATGTGCAGCACAGCAGTGCAATGCACTAGGCTGATATGGCTAGGAATTAATACTCTCGTTCCAGGCATAATAATCAAGGAACTTTGCTGCCATAGTGTGCATAGCCACAATGAAATTATGCAGCCCCAGTCTGTTCAGCCACACACTTTCTTGTCTTTCACATTCCAAAAGCTCATCTTCAATGTATTCTGGTTCAGATAGATAGTTCAGGATCTGCACCAAGGTAAACATCTTCTGAATCGTCTCTCACAAATGTCTCCATGGTTGCATGGCACACTCTCTGTGCAAGCAGATGATGGAAGTCTTATTTTCAGGAGCTGCGTAATATCATTGCACCTCTTGCACCCATGGTATCGCAGCAAAGCTCCTTGATTATAATGCTGGAATAAGAGTATAGTTCCTAGTCATACTGGCCCAGAAAATAACAACTTTTCATTTTCCATTGGTCTTAGTACACAATCTTAGTACACAATCATTTGACAGTACGTCAAATTTTAAATTGGAAAAATATCAAAACTCTTTGGTCATTTATGAGCGAGATGGTAATGGTCTAATCCGATTCAATGATCTATGCTAAACTAAGCTAAAAGTGCAACCGCCAGACCCTGGAGATCGGCTGAATGGATTTGAAAATGGTGAAACTCAAATGTTCAACTCTTAAGGAGTTGGAAAATTAACTTATTTTCAAATAAAGTGATGTGTTCCCTTTAGAATTTGACTGGAAAGACGATGCACTTTTGAGATCTGATTACACACCTGCAGCTAATACACAAACACACACACACACACACACATAAGCAGCACACTCACGCCAACTTAGGGTGTAGTCTTGTTTAAAAAAAAAACATGCAGCAAACAAAAATAGGTGATTAATCTGTTAAAATGCAACTTATATACATGACTTGTATATTTTTTTTCTCTCACAAACTTAATTTATTTTTGAACGTTACAAAAATGTTTGTCTGTTTCTTTTATTGATTATCTTTGGGTTAAACCATGATTTAAACAGATACAGCACATTCACACGCAATCGCTTTAGCAATAATGCATTCAACCAAAATGTAATCTTGCAGTGCTACTACATTATCAGTAGGCTATTTGATTTTGAAATCTTGAAGAAATTAATCTATCTGTTTAGATAAAATAACTGACAAAAATGTACTGTTATTTTCCTCAAAAACAAAATTTGCTCAGCTGATGGGCTAGTATTAACAAAAAATAAATAATAATAAAAAATAATATATAATAAAAAATAATAATAAAATAAAATAAAGGTCTTTCCAGCATTAAGGTAATAACATCACAGTTTTTTTTATCATCTTGTCTCAGTTGTAAGTTTATAACTATATTAAAACTTGTTTTGAAAAATTTCTTTGTCATTTGAATATTGATTTTAAAATCGATTTAAATCATAAATCAGATTTTTTTTTTATTTTAGGCCATATGCTATCGCCCAGTACTAAAAGCAAGTAAAGAAGGCTCCCTCTAAAATCACTTATGTTGTCAGTTAATGAAGCTATTTTTTTTTACATCGTGTGTATTTTGTTGATTATAATAAGAGAACTTGAGTTTAATTTTGAGGACGTAGAAGAGTTTCAAAGATTTAATCGTGCAGGTTTAATTTTATTCGTTTCTTGTTTTAGGCTAATAATGCATAAATAATGGGAATCGAAATTATACAGTGCTTCATGTTTAAACATGCAACAATTTCTTATTTAGTTTACAGACAAATGTTCTTTCCCCAATAAGTTAAAGGACAGGTAACGAATAACAAAAATGCATGTTGTTTTAATAAAGGAAAAAATATATTTATATTGAAAATATAAATTAAAATATAGGCATAATATATGAAAATATTTACATTTTGCATATTAATCCATGTAGCCAACCCCCCTAAAATAGGATACCACTTTTAATGATCCGATGCAAAGTTAACCAAAATTTATTTTGAATAATATAACGTATGATTAATATAGTATAAAAAATACTGCACACCTTTTAAATGTGTCAAATCTAAAATATGGTTTAATACCATGTAGATTAGAGAAAATATAAATACAGACTCAGGCACAGGCTTGACATTTATCCTGCTTGAATTCGTTCTAAGAAATGCACATAACTTCCTAAGTACCAAAATTTCGTCTGTGGATATTAAATATATTAAATATTTTACGTACAGTGTTTTTCTTTCATTTTCCCTGACTGAAGCCATCAAATCTAACACGTCAGTGAAGCAAAACTGACGTCTATTAGCGAAAATGTGCTTTGATGCGCTTGTTTGATAACTTGTGGTTAAAGCGCCACTCAGCGGTCAAAGGCTGCAGCGTACGTGCAGCAGTAAAAAGGACCTTTTGAATGTCTACTTAGTGTATGAGGCGCTAAATGGTTTAGCTCCTGTGTACCTAAATAGCCTTCTACCATGTTACAATCCATCGCGCTCCCTAAGGTCACAAAACGCTGGACTTTTGGTAGTTCATAGGTTAGCAAAGTCAACTAAAGGAGGTAAAGCTTTTTCACATTTGGCTCCCAAACTGTGGAATAGTTTTCCTGATAATGTTCAGGGTTCAGACACACTCTCTTTGTTTAAATCTAGATTAAAAACCAAAAATTTGTATCAAGCATAATGTATCTTTTAAATTGTGAGTGTAGTTGCATCTGATCAAATGCTAAATTTGCTAAATGATCATTCTTATTCTTTAGCTTGGGTTAAACTAATTAATTTTACTTTGTTGGATCAGCAGCTATGCTAATGATATCTCTATCTGTTTTTATTTTTTTCTAGGATTTACAAAAGCTCCAGTCTTGATCCAGAACACCTGAGAAGAGATGATGCTGACCCTCAGAGGACCCCAGATGATGCTAACCTAGAATCAACAAACAGAACTAACAAATATTGCTACATGTGTGACTACTACATATAATAATTATTCATTAGTAATAATATTAAGAATGTTCATCGTCTGGCTGACCATGTCTTGTATTAATTTTTCTAAAAATCCTGTCATACGTGCACTAACTGAGAGTCACCACTTATAAGCTACTACTAAATATTGTAGAAACATAATTTTCTGTAAAGTTGCTTTGAAACGATTTGTATTGTAAATAGCGATATACAAATAGACTTCAATTGAAATGAATTGAACTGTTAAAAAGGAGTTGAGAATACTTACATGGAAAAAAACTTTTTGGAAATTAGTTTACTAAATAATAAACTTGACTGGCTGCTATTTTAAATGGATATTGTTTGTGTTGTTTCTTATTTATTTTTATGTATACTATATAATTTTGTGCAATTACTTGCCTATCGGTTGAGTTTGTGGCAAAACCTTTTGCAGTGTTTACATGTTGTTTCTACCTGCATAAAATTCATTAAATTATGTTTAATTTCATAGGTACAATTTGATTTTAAAATGCATCTACATTTTTTGCATTTTTGCAGTCTCTTGTCTCGTCTCGTGGGATAAGTGTCTCGTCACACCCCTACCCAACAAAATCACTTGCATTTTATGCATCTTATGCACTTTATTCCCATTTCATTTATGGTATTCATTTAGTAGTTGTTGATTACTCTTTTCTATCTTATTTAAATAAAATCTATTTTATTACACTTGTGTCTTCCTTTTGTTGATGATACAGAAGAGCTTCTACAAGTTAGAGATCCCACCAATCTTTCTTATTAATGTACAAATTACCACAACTTAAGTAACCCAGGATCCAAACATCATTGGTGATGTGAGTACCCATCACTACACTATTTTGCCTCCCTAGGTTGGCGAAAACAAATGTCACTACAAAAACCATCTAACAACAATTTTCCCAATTATATTACATGATTCTTTTGAAAACTTCTTAGACTACAGATTAATAATGCTAAATGTAGATCAGAAACATCTTTTCGTGTCTGTATTGAACAGTCAGCGTCATAGGTTATAGATAGATAATTAGATAGTATGAAAAATAGTATGAAAAATTTGTAACATTGTTTTTTCTGCTGTTTGTGGTTTTTGATGTTCTTAAAATAACTGTCATCCGCAGCTCTAAAGTGTGCCGTTGGCATCCGGAGAGAGAGAACCCGCACGGAGCTGAAAGGTTTCAAATAAAGCGGCTTTTGATTAAAAAACTAGAGGCTAATATAAGTTTTGTCATGCCGACATTTGTGCTTTTTTCAGTTTCTTATACACATCTAAATGGGTAAAGTCTAATCTCACTGTAATCAGCACAAACTGGGTCATAATTATATGTGAGCAGTATGTATGTACATGATTGTGTTTTTGAGAAAAAAAATTTGAGGACAAAATAAATGTATTTAATTTTATGTTTGTAGTTTAATTATCCCACAACATAATTTAATATCCAGTTGGGGGAGCAGTTAAACAGCTTATTAGGAACAATCAAAGCTGACTTTCAAACTGATTTTTTTGCATCATTACTCCAGTCACACAATCCTTCAGAAATCCTTTTAACAAATTTATTTTCTAAAAAAAAATATATATATATATATATATATTATTATTATCATTATTATTAAGGTTGAAAAGAGCTGAGAATATTTTTTCAGGTTTTTTAGGGGGGATAAATTGAAAGAACAGCATTGTTCGTTACATTTGTTACAGTTACATTTATATTATTTACATCAAGCTTTTGAATTGTATAGTATTGTATACTGTTACTGAAACTTCATAATATTTCGCTAGATTATACATTTAGTCAGGAATTATAGTCTGGAAAAAGTCTAACTAGTAAAATGTTTACACGTTATGTGAAAACTAGTACAAGTATATAAATAAATAAAAAGAGACTCATGTTTATGATCTCTGCTGAATAAAGTACTTCATTCTTTTTTTCTGAGGAAATCGAAATCTCAAATCCTCAACCACATCACATCTTTTCGGGGTGAATTATGTCTTATTCCTCTCATTGCAAAGCAAACAGTAAAATAAAAAGAACTTGAAGAACAGTCTTGCTGTGTTGTCCTGTGGTATGGGCATATTCAAGCCGCGTGCTTCAGTTTGAAACTGTTTGAATCTGAATAGAGCGTTCAGCATGGGGGCCTGATCACATTAGATATAATGAAGGGAGACATGAAAAACGGACATCGCGTTGCTTTCATATGGATTACTTTATTACAAAATATCTGTTTTCAGCAGCACTTGTTTAGTCCAGTAGTAGACATGTCAGGCTTTCTATAGATATCTCTCTCATGTCTCTTCGTTGAGTATTCACAGAGTTACTGTTCATTTTAATGACGTGTTTGTAAATGAAGATCAGCGCAGCCAAAGGCTGCAGACAGCACACCTTGTTTGTTATCTTTATTTTATAAGTGTACAAAGTTCTGTTGTTATTATGTCTGTATACAAAAAGTAGACCCTTTATAGATAAGTTATTTTCGGGGTTATCAGGAGAAAATTACTCATAACGCGTATATGCTTTAACCGACTTCAGAGGGTTAAAGATAAATGACACATGTAGCTTTTAAAATTTCGAGTCCTTTTCCTTGAGTCGAGTCAAGGCTGGAATCATTTCAGGTAGACTCTGAATCAAACAATTAAATCCAGTTAATTTATAATGGATTATCTCATATAGTGACATTTTTTATTTATTTAAGTTCTCCACAGTATCTTACTACATCTTGTGAGAGGTTAGGAGTGGTTCAGTGTTTCTGAGTGTCTCCTGTGAGGTTAATGCTAATTTTGCTTTGAGCTAGTTTAAGCTCAATTGTAATACTTTTAAATGAAAACAATGCAATATTATGATATATATATATATTACATAAAATTTTATTTTGATTGCCCCCTTGTAACTACATGCCAACTAACTCTCATTTAGAGTATTAGTAGACTTAGGTTAAGGTTAGGGTTGTTAGAATATGTTGACGTATTTGCAAATTTGCTTATAGTCAGCTGAATGTCTGTTGGGGAACTATTAGAATAAAGTGTTAGCAGATATACTACTTATACTGCAATGACATGCAATGTTACTTATCAACAATTGTCTAAAGGGTACCATCAAAATAACCATACTGAAATTACAATAAAATGTCACATTTCTGTGACTAGTTGTGTGTGTTGATTTCAGAGTTGCAGGTGATTTGTTGATGGGCATGGTTTGTACCTGAATTGGATTATGGCACTTTATAAGGGCCTGAGCCAAACAGACATGTCACACATTATTGTGTGTTGGTTCCTCTTGAGACTTCTGATTAGCTGCTGGGATGTGAGGTGAAGGAGGATCAAAATGGCCATGGGTTTCACATCCTGACCATCTATCTTCAGTATTTTTCATTGTTTGGATTGTCACTGGCTGAACTTACCTTCATTTGCTGACATACTGATGTACATTTATACTGATGACACATTTCACACTTTTTTAGTTGTTTTAGTTCAACAAATATTGTCAAGCTGCAGTTGTGTATGGTGTCTCCCTTATTTTGTTGTGGTTTGGTTATATTTGTAACAATGAGTACACATTTAACTGATTTAATATCTGATTTTGACTGTTTGAGAAAAAAAATATTAGTATCACGACTTTGAGAGTCTTAAAAACATAGAAACAAAACCAAATTAAACTGTGAGGCTTGTCACGATACACTGATGTGTAAAGATGCAAAACGATCAATCTGTGCAGACAAAAACCACTTATAAATATTGTGACTACATTATTAAGTCTTTTGGATGAATTAATGATTTGTCATTTTAAGGTAAAAACAGTAATAAGATGTACTAAATTATTGTGCAGATCTTAAAAAAATATCTTAAAGGCAAGGTATGAGACTTCTAATACAATATATCTATGGGAAATATAATACATTGTAACTCAAATGGATGCAACATGTTCATTGTGTGTTACAAATCATCATACTCTTAAAAGCTATAACCACAAAAAGCAAAGGATTTTACTGATGAAGTGAAAAAAATCTATTGTAATTATTTTTTTTAAGGAAAAGGAAACTTTTTTTAAAGTTCACTGAAACATAATGTTCAAAGTCATGAAAAAATGTAGAGATCGTTTCATTCTCATACCTGGAAAACAGCTTCACAAAATCCCAGGTTTTCCAGGATGGTTGGGAAGCCTGAATGATTTCTCATCAGTTTTTTTTTTTTTTTTAAAAGGCATTGCCTGTCTTGTGTTCTTGGAGAAAAAGCCACTGACACAATCGTACTACAATACAGACAGGAAAAAATATCTGCTAGATATAGTTAAGAAACACCTATTCTTCCACATATTTGAACATAGCGAGTCTGTAAATGTGAATGTCAAACCTCAATATGTCCAGTTGACAATGTGAACTCTTCAGTCCACCAGAGAGCAGCTTCACTCCTGAATCCAGCAGGTGATTGTTACTCAGGTCTAGCTCTGTCAGATGAGAGTTTGAAGATTGTAGAGCAGAAGACACAGTTTCACAGCATGTTTCATCAAGACGACAGCTGTCAAAACTGCCAAAACAGAATGTTCAACAAGATTATTTCCTGATGTTCAGTGATTCTGCAATAACTTATTGTGGCCTTAATAATCAGGACAGGGAACTATTTTACATAATATTTTAACATTTATTTGTTTAGTGATATAGAACAAAACATTTAATTAAACGGCAGTCAGTGAAATTACTCACAGGGCTTTTCTGCAGCATCTTACAGCTGGAACGAGTCTCTTGTAGTCTGCTTGTTTTGACGTGAACCTTTTTGGGTTGAACTCATCCAGCTCTTTCTCAGACATCAGCAGTATGTAGGTCAACACTGTGCACATTGAAGATGAGAGGTCTCTTCCAGGATGTGCATCTGAACTGAGGTATGTCTGGATTTCATCATATAATGAATTATCTTTCAGCTCAAGTAAGCAGTAAAATAGATTGACTGAAGTTTCATCTGAGATGTCATGTTTCTGTAATTCTTTAATGTATTCAGTTGTTTGTCTGATGCTCACACTGGTGTCTCTAGTGTGTGTGATCAGGCCTTTGAGCAGGTTCTGACTGGATTCCAGTGAAATTCCCATCAGAAACCGCAGGAAAAGGTCCAGGTGTCCTCTCTTACTCTGCATTGCTTTATCAGTGACCCTCTTTGTTAAGTCATGAAATTGGAGATTTCTAAAGAAGAACTGAAACTTTTGTTTGAGTGTAGTTTGTGAATCTTCAAAGAAAAACAAAAGCTCTCGCATGTTCTTGTTTAGGTAACAGAGGAACATATGCACTGCAGCGAGAAACTCTTGAACACTCAGATGCACAAAGCAGAAGATTGTTGTCTTATAAAGTCCATCTTCCTTCTTAAAGATCTCAGCAATCATTCCTGTGAACTCAGTATCTTTACTCACATCAATACCACATTCTTTCAGATCTTTCTCATAGAACACAATGTTTTCCTTCTTCAGCTGTTCAAATGCTAGCTTAGCTAACTTCAAAATCATCTTTCTATTAAATTTTAAGTTCTCTGTACATTCATTTTCTTCTTGTTCATCATACTTCTGGCTCTTTGTGTTCATCTGTATCCGCAAGAAGTGAATGTATATTTCAGTGAGTGTTGTGCTTATGTTCTCTGTATTGTTCTTGATGAGAATATCCTGAAGTACTGTGGCTGTGATCCAGCAGAACAAAGGAATGTGGCACATGATGTAGAGACTACGAGACGTCTTAATGTGTGAGATGATTCTGGAGGCTTGAGTCTCGTTTGTGATTCTCTTTCTGAAGTACTCCTCCTTCTGATCATCAGTGAATCCTCGCACCTCTGTGAACAATCCCACATACCGAGGAGGGATCTGATTGGCTGCTGCTGGTCGTGATGTCACCCACACAAGAGCTGATTGAAGTGGCTTACCTTTTACCAGACTTGTAAACAGCACATCTACAGATGCTCTTTCCTCAACAGTGTCTAGTGTTTCACTTTTAAAGTTCAATGGCAGGTGACTCTCATCAAGTCCATCAAATATAAATGCTAGTTTACATTTCTTATATAACTTTGATTTCTCCAGGTCCTTCAGTTCAGGATAAAATTTCAGCAGAAACTCATGGAGACTGACCTCTTTATCTTTAATCATGTTGATGTCTCTGAATGGAAGCAGGAATACACACTCTATATCCTGATTGGTGTTTCCTTCTGCCCAGTCCAGGATGAACTTATGTACAGAGACAGTTTTTCCGATGCCAGCGACTCCCTTGGTCAGCACAATCTTCTCCTCGTTGTTTTTTCCCAGTTCAATAAATATATCATTGCATTTGATTGGTTTGACATGTGTTTTTTTGTTCCTGAAAGCATCATCAATCTTCAGAATTTCATGTTCATGATTGACATCTTTCATATCTCCCTCTGTGATAAACAGTTCTGTGTAAACAGTCTTGAGATCTGTGTCACTTTCTTTGTTGCCCTCAAAAATAAATTTAGCTTTCTTTATCATGTTTTTTTTGTGAGTTTTCAAGAAGTTTTGTAGTTCTATAATGAAAAACAAATCAATCAGATTGACCAAAGCATTAAATAAATTGGAGAAATATTTTTCATATCAGCATGATCATTATTATTATTATTAATTGATGCAGACAGATTAAATTCATACTGCTAAAAACAGCACAGACCATCCTAACAACTGGGTTTCAATTTTGGAATTTCTGAAAGTTTTTTGATATATTGATTGAGATCATCTTTAGGCCATGCTGACAAATGAATGACATATTTTAGTCTAGCACATCAAACAGGATATTCTGACCTGCTTAAATGAACCTTTGTATGTGTGATTGTAATCATGGATTTATAACATTGAATCAATTTGGTGACAGTGCCACTAACTTTAATAAACAATTGTATCACAATATAACATGTTTAATTAATTTTTAGACCTTCGTGAACTGGGTATCACTGGTGACATGTGGTAACACTTTATTTTAAGGACCAGTTCTCACTATTAACTAGTTGCTTATTTGCATGCATATTACTAGCATATTGGCTGTTTATTAGTACTCATAAAGCAAATGTTAATACCTTATTCTGCATGACCATATTTTAGATCCATTATTCCTACACCTTACATAAACTTAACAACTACCTTACTAACTATCATTGAGCAGCAAATTAGGAGTTTGTTCAGGGAAAATGTTTAGCTAATAATGAATGTGTTCCCTTTTGCACTGGATGCACTATTCTATTCAATACATATTTTTATAAGATCTGCCGTTGGTGTGACTGGCCCTGTAATGCTTGCAGTTATATTTTCTCTAGTTTTTATTTACAGACAGTGATTGATATTTACTCCAGATATGTTGTGAATTACCTCCAACAGGGACATATGTCTTCATATTGCCTTCAGCCTGAGCTGTGAGAGAGAGAGAGAGAAAGAGAGAATTACTCACTGGAAAATATTTTTCACACATTAATCACATCAGCAAAGCAAACAGGAAAAGAGGTTTAAGTCAAACCATCACACTTGTACTTTACTCACATTACAGTCATGTTGAATTAAATGTTACCTTGCTTGTGTTCATTTTTCAGCTGATCAGCCAGATCATTCTGCTTCATCTTTCTCAGGATGTCCACCATGATCTTCACAGCTCCTTCAGGTCCAAAACATGCCACCAACTTTTCCACTGTGTCGAATATATCTGCCTTTTCCATTTCATACTTTGATATATACTTATGATATGCATTCATTAAGTGCCAATGAAACTCCTTCAGTTCAGCTTCTACCAGCTCCTTCAGTGAGTCCACGAGCAGCTCCTTAACAGATGTCATTGGCCTGCACTGACTTACAGCTGCAGGACAAGAAGAAAAAGATCTGAATTACTTTCACTCTTAACATTGTGATTAAATGTTATTTGGATAATGAAGCTGTGAATGGAGATTGTGATATGAATCATCAGAAAGTTGTTTAACCTCTTAGCCAGCACCCCGATGCCCTCGTCCTGAAAACACCTAAACTCGCACGTGTCAGTGATTATGAATAGATTATATGAAACGGGACAAATTTAATCTTGACAAACTATGTATCATTATAAAGATCTAAGCCTCAAGCATCGACGACAGATCACTGTTTTTCAATGGAAAACTTATGAAGACTGTATTTGCTACATTTGTGTAAGCAGTACACATAAAAACATAAACAATGGAAACGCTGTACATACCAGATCTGTCGTAATAACGAGTCATAAATACATCCACGGCTGTAAATCCCAGTTTAGTAAAGAAAGGTAAGGGTCCACTGAACGACATCTCATGGAGCACGTTTAGTCCAACGCAAGCAATAACGTCATATGGATCGTAATTCCTTTGTTCACGTTTCAGTTCTTCAGCGACAGAACTGTTTCCGTCCCTTATCGAATAAATTGCGGTCAGAAACTGCGTCTTGGTAGTAAAAAAAACGGTATGGTTTTGTAGCGTACAGTGTCACAAACAAAATGAAGCGATCCACCGGAAAAAAGAATGAATGAAAGATAGGCGAAAGATAGTATATTTGAATTTTGGTGCTCCCTCTTGAGAGGGCTCATGACGCACTCTGACGCACCTGTCAGCTGATGGAGGTGGAACTTATAGCGATTGCCTTTTTCTTTGTTTTATTTTTCAACAGTTTTTGTATTTGTGAGAGTGTGTTTTATGTTGAATGTGAATGTATCTGCATGATTACCATCTAGCCCCTTTCACACTGCCATTCCGGCAAATACAGGGGTAAAGTGTTCCTGTAATTGTTCCCTGGTCGCTAGATTTGGCACTTTCACACTGCCAGTGATGACCCGGTATATGTGCGTGCTTTCACACACAATCCTTGAAGATCCCGTAACGACACGTGACATCAGCGCGTGATGTGTAATGTACGAGTCGACAACGCTTGGAACGTTATACTTTAACTGAAGCAAGCAAACGATCTCTGCGTCAGCGCGGAAAGTGAGGAACTAACTGATCTCTGCTTCATTACAGTTTGCACATATGTTTTCGTCGCGAATGTTGATCTTCCTTCAAAACAGCCGGTAAAAGAGTCGCGCGATGACGCGCGTCATCACTTCGATACCGAATTAGATCTGGCTTTTGTTCACACAGCGCTCGTTCCGGATCGATTACCGCAATGTTACTATGTCCCTGACCCGTGTTCGATTCGGTAATCAATTCCGGGACGTAGTTGCTTTCACACAGAAGGCGACCAGGCAATGTTACGGGAATATTGCGGGTCCGACGTGCAGTGTGAAAGGGGCTTCTGTTTGAGTGCAAATCAGCCCAAATCAGCTCGCTATTAATGTGGCTTTCAACCCATTATTTTTTCTAGATTGCTCCAGGACTCATTTAATGTATTTTTATATCAAATCAGTAGACACTTCAGTGTCTATAACTTTTAATATTTTTGAGGATTATCAAATCTGGTTGATAAAAAGTAAAGCCCAAAGGGTCTTCTTTCCAAAGACATCAAAATTATATTTGTAACATGCTACAACAAACTGTTACAATTATAAGTTTGGTAGAGCATTTTCAGCTGTGAGTCCCATAACGGGGGCTGCTGGCTAACAGGTTAAGCAAATCTTCAATAATTGCTTTAAGTTTTGTTACAGTAGATGGACAACCTAAATGGGTAATACTGCCACATGTACTGCCACTGCAGGGCCGTGGCGTTAATTGCAAGTCATTCGCGTGTTTAAGTTATTTGCGAAACTACCGCCAGGTGGCGCACAGGCACGGGTTGCAAACTGACTGTAATTGTACAATTTTGATTTGCAAACAGAGATGAAACAACGAAGTAAAACAACAATAAAAATTATAATATAACATTGTAACATACTTAAAAACCATTAAAAGTCTAAAGGGAACCCATCAGGCCCTGGAGCCTTGTTACACCGCATGAGGCTAATACAGGTAATTATTTCATCTAGCCTGATAGGTTCATCCAATGTATTTGCAGTGTTTCTGTCAATAGTAGGTCATACCTGTCAACCCTCCCGTTTATCCCGGGATTTTCCTGTATTTTACCATTCTATCCTGCTAGCATCCCATTTAACCTGTTAGCCAGCACCCCCCCCCCCCCCCCATTATGGGACTGACAGCTCAAAGTGCTCTACCAAACTTATAATTGCAACAGTTTCCTGCTTCAGTGTGTTACAAACATAATTTTGGTGTCTTTGGAAAGAAGAAACGTTGGGCTTTACTTTTTATCAACCACATTTGATAATGCTCAAAAATATTAAAAGTTATCAAAAGACACTGAAGTGCCTTGAAATTTTTTTTAACACTCTTAAATATTTTTATATTTGATATAAAAATACATTAAATGAGTCCTGGAGAAATCTAGAAAAGTAATGGATTGAAAGCCACATGTCTCATGAGTTTCTATTTACAATCTGGATAAGATCTCATAAAAAATTAGACTCTTCAAATATTTTTCTGAGACTATGTCTAGACCCCCCCACCCCTCAAATTTAAGAAAATATATTCCCCAATAGTATTGAAGGCTTCTACAAACTATTTAGTCAGTAAACATACCACTGCATAGTTTTTTCAATTAAAAAATACTACTGTAGACAGAAACTTAGACATAAAGATTTAACTTTGTTTGCCAATTACAGAAAATCCTGAGATTGCTAGAAATGCAGCAATTACGATGCAAATAAGTGCTCATGTGCTGATGCCCACTCATACAAATGGTAATAACACAAATGTGCTATAAAAGTATGATCATAAAGTGATCATACAGTAATAGCAAGCTGATCTGGGCTGATTTGCACTCAAACAGATAGTAATCATGCAGATACATTCACATAAAACACACTCTCACATATATAAAAACTTTTGAAAAATAAAACAAAGAAAAAGGCGATCGCTCTAAGTTCCGCCTCCATCAGCTGACAGGTGCGTCAGAGCGCGTTACGAGCCCTCAGCAGGGATCTTTCGTTCATTCTTTTTTCCGGTGGATTGTGTCATTCTGTTTGTGACACTGTACGCTGCAAAACTATGCCGTGTTTTTACTACCAAGACGGAGTTTCCGACCATGAGTTATTCGCACGTCCTGATTTTGCCAAGTTCGATGTGTTCCTAGGTCAACATATTTTGTTGACCCTGGAAAAACATTTTACTCCAAAAATATATTCTTAACCATATCCCTACACCTAAACCTAACCTTAACCATGAGTAATCCCTAAAATCAGAGGAAATGATAGATGAATGACACTGATGTACAAGCACCAAACACTGATTTTAAGCGTAATCTTCACAAAATCTAAAAACTGGTTCTTCAAATCTGATTGGTTAATCACAATGTTGTTCCAGGGTCAACAACGATGTTGTCCCAGGAACATGTCTCACTTGGTAAAATCAGGTTCTGCGAGTTATTCCGTAATGGACACAAACAGTTCTGTCGCTGAAGAACTGAAATGTAAACAAAGGAATTATGATCCATATTACAACGTTATTGCTTCATTGGACCAAACGTGCTCCATGAGATGTTGTTCAGTGGACCCTTACCTTTCTAACTAAACCGGGATTTACAGCTGTGGATGTGTTTCTGACTCATTATTACGACAGATCTGGTATGTACAGCGTTTCCATCATTCATGTTTGTATGTGTACTGCTTACACAAATGTAGCAAATACAGTCTTCATAAGTTTTCCATTGAAAAACAGCAATCTGTCGTCGATGCTTGAGGCTTAGATCTTTATAATGTTACATAGTTTGTCAAGATTAAATTTGTCCCGTTTCATTTAATCTATTCATAAACACTGACACATGCGAGTTTAGGTGTTTTCAGGACAAGGGCATCGGGGTGCAGGCTAATAGGTTAAGTATTTTCCTGTGTTTCTCCCATATTTTTAATCTTTCTATGAAAAAAACCCACTGGGTGTATTTTATATGTGTGCTACATTCGCCTCTGGTAAAACTCCCATAATCTGTATGGCCCAAACCTCATTATATGAATAATCATGTCAACAAATTTCAGAGTTGCCCTGTTGCTAGATCTTGTATGAAATACATCCTTTTCACACAATCAACACCTACAAATATCAACCCACTGTTGTCCCCTCCTACAACAGTGATGAGTATAGAGGGGAAGGAAAGGATCGCTGGTAGAAATGGAAAGTGAAAAGATTCACTGAGAAAAACAAATACACATTCAAATAGCTTACAATTCAAAAGGCTATGGTTTAATTGATTAAATACGAGCTCTGCAAGTTGCAAAACCAAGTCGCTGCGCTGCTTTGTTTACTGCAATTACTGGGGAAATGGCTATGTTCCTGGCGAAAAGCGAAAGCATGAAGAGAGAATTAATTTTTTTTTATAATCCCTTCTGCTTTTTGTTTTAGTCCAAAGCCAAAAATGACCCTTATTTTTAGGCAGAAAACATGCAGTTTGACATAAATGCAGTTTAAATAATTGTTTGATAATAATTGTTAAATATAATAATTTAATATAATATAATAAGTGATACCCCACCTTTTCGACTTTTGCCATTTGTCATGTGTACTTCTTGCGATTCTATTTACACATTTGATAGCCAAAAAAACTGGCACGACCTACATGCCGTGTCACAAGTGCGGCCCCGGGAAGCCGTCACAGCCAAATAGAGCAGCGTCAGGCCAACCCAGGCCACAAACTATAGATGCCTTTATGCGCCCTGACCACACGAAAATTCCTCTTCAAGTGAAGAGTAAATTTGTTTATTATTGCGTGGACTTTTGTTGCACAGACCTGCGCCCCTTTGATATTGTTTTGGGGGAAGGTTTTACAAAGTAGTCCAGGGTCTCATCAACATTGGTGCACGTTATGGCTCAGTCGACGCAAATGGAGTGCTTCCTCATAGGCAAACAGTCTGTGGTCGCCATGGTCGAGAAAGAAGCTTTATCCAAGGTTCTGAAGTCAGCGGTGCATGCCAATGAAGGGGTTGCAATAACTACTGTTATGTGGACTGATGATTTTATCAGAAGGTCCTACACTGTCTTGACGTGCCATTATATCACATAGGGTTGGAAGCTGGCAAGCCGTCTTATGTGCACAGTGGAATTCGATTCCACATTGCCCATAACAGCAATCAACATCCATGAACAGTTTAATGAGCAGCTGTCTTCTAACGGAATCTCATTTGTCAAGTGGTGCTCGTGAGTGACCAGGGCTCTAACATTAAAGCTGCCCTAAAAAATTATCACTGGATACCATGTGCAGCCCATGTTTTGAACACAATTCTGAAACATACGTTCAGTGGATCTGACATTGAGGAGGTAACGGAGATGATTGACGCATACAAGGGCATTGTTAAATATCTTTAAAAAGCCATTGCAAGCACAGCTCTCCCATATGGCTTAGTCTTAGAGTGTGAGACTTGTCGGAATAACACAATTGACATGCTCAAATCTGTGCGCAAGCAATACAGGGAAATTCACGAGCTACTCGAACGCAGGGGACAGTCAGACCACATGGAAGGCATTTATAAAAACACAATCACAACCGTGATAGATTTCTTGGAGCCTTTCAAGAAAACATCTGAGGAATTGCAGGGAGAGGACTACCCAACACTGCATTTAGTGATGCTGTGGTTTTACAATCTGAGCGCACACTGCCGACCAGTCTTTGGAGACCCTGAGTACATTGCTTTGCTCCGTACACGCGCATTTGCTCTAACCTTCAAAAGTTAATCCTCACAGACATGCACAAAATCTCCCTCTTCCTCCACTACAAAAGTCTCAAAATGATGTCCGAGACCACAGAATCGTTGGAAACCTCATATATCCTGTGTTTTCTGAAGCTGCAGAATCTCCTGAGACTTCAAGCACATCTACAGGCGAGGGTAAGTGGCTGCGTTTTTAATGATGAATGGGATATTTCAATTTAATGCTAGTAAATGACATTATTTTCAAATGCTATTTTACCATCCATAGATGTCACTAATGAAAGTCAGAGAGAGAAAAGACCTAGAGTGGACTTCACTGAATGGGCCGATAATGCTGCTGATGTGGGCCTAATGACCGAATTGGACCGTTACTGTGCTGCACGCTTTACGCTGGATGACTGTGATGAGGACCGTTTGCTTGAATTTTGGGAGAGACAGGCACCCACCTTCCCGAGGCTTCGTGCGTTGGCAAGGAGGATCCTCTGCGTTCCAGCATCAATTGCAGCCAGTGAGCGCACATTCAGCTCCGCAGGTCGTGTCATAGAAGTGAGAAGAAATCATCTCAACCCAGGAATGGTTGATTCAATTTTATTTCTACACAGCGCGTGGAAAGCTAAAAATAAGTAGGCTAATCTTCCGTTTCATGCCACAAACAGCACCTTACAACCCTTTTAAGCCCAAGTTAGGCTTACTGTATCTGATTTAGGTTCCTGTGTTAGTTTTATTTATATATTTGTGTAGACTAAACAATGCAGCCTATTTTATTTTCTTATACAAATGCATATCTTGTGTTTATCTTGTATTAGGCTACTTTTTTTTACCAATAAGTGGCTGTGTGTTTATTGTGTGTTTCAGTTTTCAGTTTTACTTTCATGGGTTTTTTTTTTTTTTTTTCGTCTAAAATGCGTTAATAAATACTTTACGAACATATTCTATGCTTGCATTTTGTGCTTTGTGAGAGCTTCAATTGGGCATCCACGTGGCGAAATAAGCCTAAGCCTACTAATACAATTAGGAAATCCTTTTTTACCTTTGAAATGTTGAGCGTTATTAACTTTTGAATAAATGCAGACGTGGAACAAATGCCGATTTCCCAACACGCTGAACTGAGCAATACCATTGCACCATTTGAATATGCCACTTTTATACCGTATTTTCTGCACTATAAGGCGCACTTAAAAGCCATTAATTTTCTCAAAAAACGACAGTGCGCCTTATAATCAAGGCGTCTTTATCTGACTGTTTTGTTGACATTCCCTTTAGCACTGCTCCATCTAGTTAATGCATAACGCAAACCCAGTCAAACGTTTGACTGCAGTATCTTCTATATTATCTGTGCGTATGCATAATATAGATTTTTGTTGTATTTTTAAAAGTTTTGGTGCATGGACAGACCAGATTGCTCTCCATGGTTCTGACCAAAGAAGAGCGCTCTGGAATCTCATTACGCACCATACGCATCATACCTGGGCTGCACTTTCTGATAACGTTATCTCTTTGCGCGCTACGAAGACTCTTAAGGTATAACTTAACTAAAAGTATACAACCACTGAAGGTATACCATTACTAGGCATCTTCAGGGCTATCTTCCACTCTCAAGACAGAGTCGCTGAAAGGCAGCGGCACTGTTTTTGGTAAAACATGATTTTGACGACTTCATTAAGTTTTGTTTTATAGAAAACTCTTTTTAAAAGATTTTCGTTTTGTATAAATTGTCTCTTAATTTTGATATATGTTTTATCAATCAGTTGCCTGTATTTAATAAATAAGAAGCAAATATATAGCAGATAATGTAATGAGGCGCCAACACGATCACTTGCATTGCATGTGAACTGGAGGGCACTGAAACTCAGCTTGTGACTCACAGATTAGAGAAATATAGGCTATATATTACAGAAAGCTCGAAATGTCTACTTTTAAATGAAAATATTCAAACCAAATAAATAGTCTACTCTCTGATAATGTAATCCATATCAACTATGCATTTCTCTCTGGCGTTCATGGTGAGTCCACATCGTTAACTTCATCTTAGCAGCAACACTGAAAAAAACCGTGTATTACTAAACAATTACTAAACAATCATTGCTGATTTAGACACATTCATAATCATTACATTACGGTTCTTTGTGGCAAGCTTTATGCGTGCGGTCATAAAGGCTTACTATCCTGTAGGCTATAGCCTATTTAAGTAATTAAATTAATATAAATGGGCGATTTGTCCACGAATGCCTTAAATGAACAACTACAAATTAGTCGGAGGCAGCCCTTATTCCACATATTTTCGAACCAGCAGGCCATTGGTTGAATGAGACCCCACGGAATGAGTGAGCGGAGCGGAATATTCAGAAATGCACTCTCCACTCACAAGCTCTGATCGGAACAAACCCGAACCTCTCACTGTCTGCTGAACTTGCGGAAACATCAAAATAGACATAGCCAAACTAGACTATTTTAGTTCAATTAGCTTATTGGCGATTTTTTATAATTCTTGACAAAATTAGAATATATTAAGTTTTTTTTTTTTTTGGGGAATAAGGGCTGGGCCTGTTGAAAAGCCATGACGCCGTGCCTGCTCCACAGGCTGGATTAATGGATATTATAGGCCAGGGAGGTTCCTACATCCTATGTCTATGGCCCAATGACACTACGATGCGCATTTACTACTTTTAAAAAATGCGGGTCAGGAAATATAATTTTTTTTCTTTTTTTGTGGTCCGAGTTGCGGGCGGGTTAGTTGAAAACATTGGTCGGGTGCGGGGTTGTCTAAACATTGACCCGCGCATCACTGCAGAGTGATCCTTCCTCATTATTTTACCTCACGATGACGGTAAGATAATATTTCTTTGTTATATGATTGTTTGGTACACCTAATTTACTGCTACTGAATAAGTGTTTATATTAGAATCGCACAGTAATTTTTATTATAATCTTGGTCTGTCAATAGTTGTTTTTTTATCTTATGATGCTAGCTCACTATCGGATGGTTAGTTGTAAATTAACATTTACACAAATGCACTCAAGATTCAGAAAGTATGCTAGAATGTCCGGCTTTGCTACCATTCGAACGTTCTAGCTTACTGCTCTGCGCTTTGCTTCTTATTTCTGTACTTTTTCTCTAATTTTTCTATTATTTCTACATCAGCAGATCAGCACAGTGCTCAAAAAACAGATTTTTGCCACAAACGCTAAAACTAAAAACTACTTGAATAATACTACAAAAAGAAAACTTTGTCTCCCACTGCCAGCAGCTCACATTCCAGAGACGGGAAAACAACTGCCTACATTCAAACAGAGTAGAGAGAAAATGCCTCCTGTTGGATCTACTTGTTGCATGAACTGCTGCAAACTTCTACAAAGGATTGTGATTCTTGAAACAAAGTTACTTTCTGGACTTCCAAATCAGACGGAACACTTAGCAGACCGTCGTCATGGACCCTCTCAGCATACAGCCGGTGAGTCCCATGAATCTTCTGAATCTCAAGAGTTTATACCAAGTGTAGAGGAACAAGCCGAAACTGATCAATGGCACAAACAGGGAGCGAGACCCAAAGGAACACGAAATATCAGATTGTCACGAGTTTCTCGTATTGCTGCTGTAGTTTCCTCTACCCCAGATTCAACTATGACAAGGCTTGTGAATACTGGCATTCAACCACCCCCTATACATCTGGAGAACAGATTTGAAGCATTAATAAATGTGGGTGAGGAATCCCCAAATGTATTTAAACATGGATCTGATAAGCCAGCAGCAAACATCGCTACTAACAGGCGCTCAAGCACAAGCAGACAGCGGCTTTCAGCTCAGAGCGCAGCCGAGCCCAGGACTCTGATAGTGGGTGACTCTGTTATCAGAAACATACATAGCAGGACTACAACATGCTGCCTTCCTCAAGCAACGGTCTCTGATGTGAACAAGGAACTTCAGAACATTCTGATGAAGCACAAGACTGCAAATTGAATCATCATCCATGAGGGGAAGAATGATATTCGGAAAGAGCAGTCAGAACTCAAGAAGGACTTCAGTGAACTCTTTGAAACACTTCGAAGACTCAAAGTTCAGTCGTTCTTTCATTGACAACTTCAATCTTTTCTGGGGCCATAGACAATTGTTTAAACCGGATGGCCTCCACCCAAACAAACTTGGTGCTAGAGTGTTTAAGGACAATATCTACTTTTCCCTCCGTCAATGTTTAAGGACAATATCTACTTTTCCTTCTGTCATCCTTCAGCAGAGTGTGTCAATCCATTCAGCACACACACACACCGGGTCAGAGTCATCATCTGGTTGACATATCCCACATGGACACTGATAACACCATGCAGACAAAACAATCACTGCTGAGAGACACTATCCTGGCTGAGCCCTGCCCACAGAGCTCATCACAGACAGACTGTGATGTATCAGAACAGCTACAAGATTCACCACCCAGGGATGACTTTCTGGAAAACAGCCAGGGAAGCCAGGACAACATATCACAGCCACCGGAAACACCAGAGACACAGCCCATCTCACCAGACACATTATCCTTCTCTCTAGCATCTCCACTTCTGTGCTTTTCACAGAAAATTGAGGAATTGGTGTATGTTGGGACTAAACTCTCTCACTCATTAGCTGCAAGCCCGCAGATATAAAAAAAAAAAACAAAAAAAAAAAAACAGCAGGCCCCAAAACCACCAAAGCCTTTGGTCCCTGCTAATGCAAGATCTCTTTGACCTCTGCCTCAACGCCAGAGCCCAAACCCTCTATCTGCTGAAGGTGAACCAAAAACAACTGATAGCAGCTCTCAGTGATATGTGTCGGGTCCCCGCTATAATAACTGCAACATTCACAAATGACTACTGAACAAGCGGGAACCTAGTGTGCCTGTAGCTTTCTCTATTTCAGTTTTATCACGTGATAGAAAGTCTAAGGCCTTCTCAAGCCGAAGGGCAAACTCATCTAATCTGCAGCCTATTATGCATCAAACGAAGATTGATGTAAAGACACAAAGCACAGCCATCAATTTAGCATCTTTAAACATTCGCTCACTAAAAAAAATCATTTCTAATCAATGATTTTATAAACACAAACAATCTGGATTTTATGTTTCTAAATGAAACATGGCTAGAAGACAGCTGCAGTGCAACAATCCTAAATGAAACAGCCCCTCCTTAACTTCACTTACATGAGTGTTTGCAGGACTGTTAGGAGAGGAGGAGGTGTAGCTGCTCTATTTAAAGATGTCTATCAATCCAAGCATCATTTAGTCAATACCTGTCTTTTGAATATCTAGGTATTGTACTGAAAGATGCTTCACGCAGTCTGTTTATTATTATTTACAGGCCTCCAAAATACTCTACAGCCTTTGTTGAAGAGGTCACAGAAATGTTATCAATGCTTTCCTCAGAGTTTGACTGTTTTGCTATTGCAGGGGATTTCAATATACACATAGATAATATGCAGAAAACAAAACTACAAAACAAATGATAACGGTTCTAAACACTTTTGACTTGACTCAGAATGTGCATGGACCCACACACAAAGGTGGACAAACTCTATATATATATCTTTAACACCAAGCATTTCTGCAGACTCTGTTGATATTCTCCTTGATTACTTCAACTCAAAAGTTAAGAATATTATTGATGATATTGCTCCAATAATAGTCAGTAAGAAAACAAACAGACAAAAATCAGTTTGGAGAAGATCAACAGCAGTTCAGACTATGAAAAGACAATGCAGAAAAGCAGAGCGGATGTGGCGGAAGACAAAACTTAAAATTCACTAAAGCATCTATAAAGAGAGCCTTCATGCTTTTAATGTGAAACTAGCCACAGCTAGACAAAATTTCTTCTCAAACCTTATAAACAGTACAGTAACAGTAACACTACTCTTTTTGCCACTATTGAGAGACTGACAAACCCCCCAAGTCAGATTCCCAGTGAAATGCTCTCAGACAGCGAATGCAATGAGTTTGCATCCTTCTTTTCTGAGAAGATCATCAATATCAGGAAGGTGATTAGCACATCCTCAAGTAATGCAGAAGTCAGACAGATTAGGCCACAATATCAAAAATATACCATTTCTATTTTGAAGCAATTGATAGCAAAATTCTGGAAGACATAGTGCAGCACCTAAAATCATCAACCCGCTGTCTTGACACACTTCCCACGTCTTTTTTCAAAAGTGTGCTTAACTGCTTAGAAGCAGATCTTTTAGAAGTGGTGAACACATCACTACTTTCTGGGACATTTCCAAACTCCCTAAAATCTGCAGTTGTTAAGCCCCTCCTGAAAAAGAACAATCTTGATAACACCATTTTGAGCAATTTTAGACCAATATCTAATCTTCCTTTTATAGGCAAAATTATAGAAAAGTTCATTTTTAATCAGCTGAACAAATACTTAAACTCAAATGGATACCTGGACAATTTTCAATCTGGTTTTTGACCCCATCACAGCACAGAGACAGCACTCATTAAGATAATAAATGATATTCGCTTAAATTGTGACTCTGGCAAAATATCGGTGCTGGTATTACTAGATCTCAGTGCTGCGTTTGACACTGTCGATCATAAAATACTACTAGAGAGACTGGAAACTGGGTCGGGCTTTCTGGGATTGTACTCAAATGGTTCAGGTCATACTTAAAAGGGAGAGGCTATTATGTGAGTATAGGAGAGCGTAAGTCTAAGGGCCGTTTCATAGTCAACACGAGAAACGCGAGCAAGCAACGCGAGCGACGCGCTCCCTTTCATAGTCTAAACAGTGAACACAAGCGTCACGGGTGATGCGTGTATGCAATACACCGCTCACGCAACGGTCAATTCTTGCACCGCTCTTGTTTAGCCTGTATATGCTCCCACTAAGGGTGTACTCACACTGCCAGTTTGAACCGTGCCCGAGTGCGTTTGACCACCAAAGCGCGGTTCGTTTGACTAGTGTGAGTGCTCCGAATCGTGCCCGGGCGCGGCTCGATTGGCCGGCCCTGGCCCGCTTGGAAGAGGTGGGCCAGGGCACGGTTCAGTTGGACTCGGGCGCGGTTCGCATGCAGTGAGAGCGCTAACCGTGCCGGGGCACGGAAAAGGACGCTTTGCATCACGGTTTTGCGATGCTCCAAAACCAACATGGCAGGGAAAGGGTCGCTTTGGTCTACGGCAGAGGTGCAAAACGCATAAAAAAACTAAAAACTGCAAAGTCCTTGCTGCACTTCAGCTGGTATCTTGCAAACATCCTCATACGAGCAGCACGATTACGTGAAAATGTTCGCGCCACTAAGGCGACACATCTGTTTAATAACAGGCTGTGGGCCAAACAACACAAAATTATCCACAAAGAAAACACAGCGATGCACTCCATTGTGTTCACAGAGCGCCGCTCTTCCTGTTTATCGCGAAACCGTCGCACCATAATGACGTAAGCGTGCTCCGGCACGAATGCTGAAACCCTATATGTGAGTGCAGGCCAGAGGGGGAGTGGGGAGGGGGGACAATCGTACTCGGGCCCGGTTCATGGCAACCGTGCCTAGTGTGAGTACACCCTAAATCAAATAATGAGAACCAAATTGGCTATCACAGCTATGCTGATGATACCCAGATTTACCTAGCCTTATCTCCAAATGACTACAGCCCAATTGACTCCCTCTGCCAATGCATTGATGAAATTAATAGTTGGATGTGCTAGAACTTTCTTCAGTTAAACAAGGAAAAAACTGAAGTCATGTTCAAGGTGAATGCATACCTTGACTCTAGGGGTCAAAAAACTAAAAATCAAGTCAGGAATCTTGGTGTGATTCTGGAGACAGACCTTAGTTTCAGTAGTCATGTCAAAGCAGTAACTAAATCAGCATACTAACATTTAAAAAACATCGCAAGAATTAGATGTTTTGTTTCCAGTCAAGACTTGGATAAACTTGTTCATGCCTTTATCACCAGCAGGGTGGACTATTGTAATGGGCTCCTCACTGGCCTTCCCAGAAAGACCATTAGACAGCTGCAGCTCATCCAGAACACTGCTGCCAGGATTCTGACTAGAACCAGAAAATCTGAGCATATCACACCAGTCCTCAGGTCCTTACACTGGCTTCCAGTTACATTTAGGATTGATTTTAAAGTACTTTTACTTGTATATGTCACTAAATGACCTAGGACCAAAATATATTTCAGATATGCTCACTGAATATAAGCCTAACAGACCACTCAGATCATTAGGATCGAGTCAGTTAGAAATACCAAGGGTTCACAAAACAAGGGGAGTCCGCCTTTAGTTACTATGCTACCCGCAGTTGGAATCAGCTTCCAGAAGAGATCTGATGTGCTAAAACACTAGTAACATTTAAATCTAGACTCAAAACTCATCTGTTTAGCTGTGCATTTATTGAATGAGCACTGTGCAATGTCCCAACTGATTGCACTATATTTTCACAGGTTTTTTATTTTATTTTATGTAAAATCATTTTCTAACTGTTTTAAATTCATTTTAAACAAGTAAATTTTTTAATAATTTTAAACGTTTTAAAATTGCTTGTTTTATTCTTGTTATTATTTTTCTTCATCATTATTTTACTTTCTTTTAGGTAAAGCACTTTGAATTACCATTGTGTATGAAATGTGCTATATAAATTAACTTAACTTGCCTTGCCACGTGGAGTGCGTTCTTGTGATTGGCTAAAACAAGGGAGATATTCCTATTCATACACAAATGCAGTGAAGTTCACAGTCCGTTTGTAAATCAAGATATATTTGTGTGTGCATCAGAAATACATTTCTGAATCTTGTCTTGTGTATTTCTGAATTTTGTGTGCATTTGTGAATTTTGTATGCATTTGTGAATCTTCTGTGCTTTTTAAATTTTGTGTGTGCATTTGTGAATTTTGTACGCATTTGTGTATTTATGAGTCATGTGTGTGCACGTATGAATCCTATGTGTGCATATGTGAATGTTGTGTTTGCATTTACCTTTATTGAAACACTTTTAGCTCCATATTAAATGGAGAAAAGGGTTTTAAATTCAATGCAAAGAGGCAAATTAAAGTCATTTTGTGGCCAGAAAAAAAAAAAAATATTTCCATTTGCAATCCCATTGTTTACCCACTCTAATAAATAAACATGTATCTAGTCTAGTTGCTCAAAGGAGAATTGCAGTTCATTACTGCTTACTTATTTTTTAAGTTTTGCATTTAAATAAATAAATTAGACATGATCAAACACTAGATTTTCAAATGATACTTTTTAAAAAGATACTCGTATAAGCACACACAAGTGAATATTAATTAATAAAATAAAGTATGTAGTTGCCTCAACTTTAATGGTTCAGGAGGAACAGTATTAAAGGGGTGACTGATTATGATTTCACCTTTTTAACTTTAGTTAGTGTGTAATGTTGTTTGAGCATAAACATAATTTGCAAAGTTACAATGTTCAGAGTTAAATGCAAAGGGAGAAATTTTCTTTTGCAGAATTTTCTTTTTAAGACCTACAGCAAAACGGCTGGTAGGGACTAAAAGTTTCTTCCTGGGTTGGTGACATCACAAACCCTGAAATTAACATAAACCCTGCCCCCGGGATCATGCAACAAAGTGGGTGGAGCCTTGTTGGCCTCCTTTAAGCCTGAGACAGGGTCCCCACGGGTCAGGTTCAAGGACCTGGAAATATTTTGAAAATAAACATACATTGATGCAGGTCCTTGAAAGTGCTTGAATTTATTTTGTGCAAGAATTTCCATATTTCCTCTTTTCCCGGACATGTCCTCTTTTTGGTCCTAAAAAAAATGTGTCTGGCCGGGATTTCTGAATCGCCCAAAATGTAGAGAATTCAGCTTTTGCTTTCTACAGTCGCCAGTGCAGTTTTGTATTACAGCGCTACGGGGGACTGTTTTCATAATCCTGCTCCCACTGAATTTTTGACCATTATTGGCCGCTCCAGTGATTTTTGTGTCTGCAACAAATCTGACTCCTGCACCTTGTGTTGTATGCAGGGTTACCAAGTCCACTTTTTTTTCCTATGGCTATTTTAAACTGTTAATGAGTTGATTTTCCCCATGGGTTAAAGGTTTGAAATGTTGCTTAATTACATTTGTTTAAAATACTTGTGATAAAACTGTGCTAGATGTTAAGTTTTGTGAAGGAGGGCCAACGGTAGGAAGCTTTTAAACTGTGTTTCACTAGTTCACGCTTACATATAATTAGCTGAGGTATGGTATGCGTATTTGGCGTGCTGTCCGTGGAAGGGCTCCGAGCTCAGGAATGGCCCGAACCTAGAGTACCCCCCTTCCCCGTCTATTTATAAAGTGAAATTGATGTGAGGAGATGGGGTGGAGGAGGGATGCTGATAAACCGTCAATGGATAGAGGTAAGTAAGCGATAATTTATACTATGGGATTGATTACTTGATTATGGTCCACCTGTGTTGATTAGGCTAAGTATCTGACGCGCTCCTCCCGAATCTTATTAATAAATTACTTTTCACTAGTTCACGCTTACATATAATTAGCTGAGGTATGGTATGCGTATTTGGCGTGCTGTCCGGGGAAGGGCTCCGAGCTCGGGAATGGCCCATACCTAGAGTACCCCCCAAAAAGGCAAATGTACAAGAGAACAGCCGCCAATTTAAAGACTGCCCCCCCAAAAAGCATAGAGTACTGGCAGGGGCTTATTTGGTTTCATTTTGGAGAAGTCATCTCGTTGGCAGGGTGGAAATTTTATTTTTATATATATTATGTAATTAATTAATTTATATTTTACTCTGCTACATGTCATAACTGATTTTTATGTATTATAGCTTTGTGAGAGATATCTTAGGATCTAAATGATGGATTTTCTGCAAATAATGACGTGCCTTTTTTTATGATATATGATGTGTCATGAGGTTATGAACGAAATCCCCATTACAGATACCTTTGATGTTTTTTCTTTTTGCCAAGCTCCTGTGTAGTTAAATGCGTGTTATAACTTCACGAGGAATATCTTTAGATAATGACAGATTATGGTGATTTTGGGCTCTTTTTAATCAGGAGAATCTAAATAATGGTGTAATATGAAAGTATACTTTGATTTTTATTCTTAGTGTTTTTTTCATTTATCTAGATTTCTCACAATCCAAAATTATGATTCAGTGAATTGTGATTGCTTTAAGACCTCTTCCCACAATATTAAAGAGCTACACAGATGGGAAATCAAAAATTACCTGTATTACAGTGTATGATGTAGCTGTCCATCAGTGTAAACAATGTGCAAAGTAATTAAACCAAAAAGTACACGATTTATAAAGTTATTGGCTTCTAAAGTAAGGAGTCGACTCTGAATCGCTGAAACGAGTCGTTATAGATTTCAAATCTTTTGCCCATCTCTATGTACGTCACTAGAACACTTTGCATAATAATCTCTGCCTACCGTGTTGGGAGAAACGAAGCTCTGACCTGCCCCACCCCCCACACAGACGCTCTGGTTGGTGTGATAGCATCATGTCGAGGAGACCGTGTGTTTTTAATTGTAAAGGCAAGTTTGTTTTATTTTCACTGCCAAAGAATGAAGATCAGAAGAACCAATTGCTAAAATTAATTTTTACCACAATACCAGAGCAGTACAACAAATCCTTGTTGTGTTCACAACATTTCACTGATGACTGCTTTTCTAATCTCGGTGAGTACAGCGGGATTTTCAAAGCGTTTGGCCATAAAAGAGGGTTCATTACCAACTTTATTTAGAACAACGAGCATCTCCGAATCACAACGCGAAGTATGATTATAAAGTTATGTGTCTGTTTTCTCCCGAGCGTCTTATCAGTATGTGTGCTGTCTGCAGCCTTTGTGCTGATCGTCATGTACAAACACGTCATTAAAATGAAGTGTAACTCCGTGAATACTCAACGAAGAGACATGAGAGCGATATCTATAGAAAGCTTGACATGTCTACTTTAAAACTAAACAAGTGCTGCTGAAAACAGATATTCTGTGATAAATTAACCATATGAAAACAACGCGATGTCTGTTTTTCATGTCTCCCTTCTAATGTGAACGCGCTATTCAGATTCAAACTGAAGCACGCTGCTTGAATACACACACACAGAAGAAAAAGCAGCGAGACTGTTCAAGTTTTTTATTTTACTGTTTGCTTTGTGGTGAGAGGAATAAGACATAATTCACCCCAAACAGATGCTAACGCATAGTTTACCGTGGAGGTGTGTGCGAAATAACCAATCCAAACTGGTTATGTTAGTTGACCAATCAGAACACAGTATGCTACCGAAAGGTGGGGTTTAAGGAAACTGAATCTTTTGAACAGCTTCACGCGAACCATTTGGGAATCTCTGAGAATTGAGGTAATTTTAGAATGATATTTTGACAAAATGACAATGTTTTTTAACCTTGGATGGATTTAAACCTAATGTACAGGACTTATAAACAGTGATAGGAAGCTTAGAATTTTCATCTTACTGGCTCTTTAAATAAAGCAGTGTCAATTTTTTATACTTTGCTTTATTCCATGAGCAAGCAGAGTACGAACAATGTTTAAGTAATGAAATCTGTAAACAGCAGAAGTCAACAAATTAAAATGGGGGGAAAAAATACCAGAAAATAAATTGATAAACTACTAAAGTGACAAAGTGGCACTTCTCCGGGTGTGTGTTCACTGTGCACTTTGGATGGGTTAAATGCAGAGCACGAATTCTGACTATGGGTCATACTTGGCTGTTTGACTTGGCCATTGTACTTATCGGAAGCCAAAAATCATATCTTTGAGGGACATGGAAAAAGTATTGATTATAGGAAAGTCTTAGAATAACTTTTATGTTCCACAGAAGAAATAAAATCCTGCAGGTTTGGAAAGACATGAAAATGAATAAATGATTACTCAGCGATTACTTGATAATGAAGTTCTTGATTTTGGTGAACTATCCTTTAAGTAAAATACAAATACTTCCCTTTAAGTAAAATCAAATACATTACTATATGCATGAAAGTGTACTTAAGATATTACTTATTTTAACTTGAATCACTGGATTATAGAAAAACATGTTCTGTTTAATGCTTGGTAAAATTACACCTCCGATGATGATGTATTACTTAGACTAAGTGTAATGCAGAAATGTACTTAATTAATAATTTATTTTATTTTTTTGGCACACGTCAGTTGAGGCGAGGTACTTATCACGCATCAGTTGTGGCGTACCCTTCTCACACGTAAAAGTACACGACTGTCGACTTCAGCAGGTAATCCTGTCACATTCCACTCGCCATACTAGGTGGTTAGCGAATCATGACACACTGAGCCAGCTAACCAATCTGAGGCCATTGTGTATTTCTGAGGGAGGGGCTTCATAGAACCTGTGCAGAACTACGTACAGTAGGTAGACTTTCAAAAGGCCCTTTTTACCGCTGCACGTACCTCCGACGGCGGTATAAGGTGCATTTGCAGCCTTTGACCGCTGAGTGGTGCTTTAACCACAAGTTATCAAACAAGCACATTAAAGGACATTTTCGCTAATAGACGTCAGTTTTGCCTACTTGATCTGTTAGATTTGATGGCTTCAGTCAGGGAAAATGAAAGAAAAAGACTGTAGTTAAAATATTTAATATACACAGATGAAAGTTTGGTACTTATGAAGTTATGTGCATTTCTTAGAACGAATTCAAGCAGGATAAATGTCAAGCCTGTGCTTATATTTTCTCTAGGCTACATGGAATTAAACCATATTTTAGATTTGACACATTTAAAAGGTGTGCAGTATTATTTATATTATATTAATTATGCGTTATATTATTCAAAAAAGAAATTGTGGTTTACTTTGCATCGGAGCATTAAAAGTGGTAGCCTATTTTAGGGGGGTAGGCTACAGGGATTAATATGCAAAATGTCAATATATTCATATATTATGCCTATATTTTAATTTATAATTTAAATATATATATTTTTTCTTTAATAAAACAATATGCATTTTTGTTATTTGTTACCTGTCCTTTATTTTGACATAACTTATTGGGAAAAAGACATTTGTCTGTAAACTGATTAAGAAATTGTTGCATGTTTAAACGTGAAGCACTGTATAATTTCGTTATCCATAATTTATGCCTAATTAGCTTAAAACAAGAAATGAATAAAGTTAAACCTGCACGATTAAATCTTTGAATCTCTAAAGAATGGATGGATTAATAAACCGTCCTCACGATTAAACTCAAGTTCTCTCATTGTAATCAACAAAATACACAAGATGTAAAAATTGTTTTAGTAATTGACAACTTAAGTGATTTTAAAAGGTAGCCTTCTTTACATGCTTTTAAATTTGGGCAATAGCATATGGACCAAAAAACAAAACAAAAAAAAAATCCCAGATTTTTTTTATTTTAGAAGAAAAAAAAATCAGATTTATGATTTAAACCAATTTTTAAATAAATATTTAAATGACAAATACATTTTACAAAACAAGTTTTAACATTTCTTTAGTTTTAACAGTTCTTTATCCACTTGTGTCCGGTGTAGACCTGGCGTGCGTTTTTTATTGTTTTATTAAATATCTGTATTGACTGCATGGTCATATTATCGTATTATTTACTGCCATGCGACCTACAAAAGAAAAGCTTGGCGAGTCGATGAACTAGCATTGCTGCAGGTTGATTTTTGGCGGATGTGCTGTGCTTGTGTTCCTGTGGTCATCATTTCGTCGGGTGAAACATCTCTCTCACTCGCAGCAGAGTCTGTGAGCAGCAACAACTTCTCCTCCGCGCGCACTGATACCAGAAACACGCTCCACCTTCACTCTGTGAATAAAGTATTTCAGTATGTTTTAAATGTTATGTTCATAACGTAGCCTATAAAAAAAATTAATAATAACAGTAGACTTTCAAAGTGGCTTAGGCTATTGTGTGTGAACTTTTTTCCCTATATCACATGCCAAACTAATAACATTGTAAGCATTAAATCTTTAATTGCTGCTTTCTGCTGTGAAAATTTTGTTTGTGATGAAAATAACAGTACATTTTTGTCAGTTATTTTATCTAAACAGATCGACTAACTTCTTCAAGATTTCAAAATCAAATAGCCTACTGATAATGTAGCACTGTAAGATTACATTTGTTTGAACGCATTATTGCAAAAGCGATTGCGTGTGAATGTTCTTTATCTGTTTAAATCATGCTTTAACCCGAAAATAATCAGTAAAAGAAACAGACAAACTCTTATAGCCTGTAACATCCCGCTTGACTCTTGCAGTCATTATAACCTGATCAAGCCATAGCTAAATATGTTTAACATTAATTCTTGCTGAATATGCAGTTATATTACGGGCTGTTGGCATGAATTGTACTCGTGATAGAGCGCTCTTGGAGCGAGTGAAAACCACGATGTTTATATTCAAGAGTTTGTGCAAAAATTATAGGGAGGCGCCGTCTCATCACTTTAATTTTTACTTGATAATGAATTTATAATTTTTTAATTAACATAATATCGTGGTGTCTCACATAAATTAAAATATCTACAGAAAGCTTGAAATGTTTTTTTAAATGAAAACGAATTGTGTAATCTCTGAATGTTTATTTCTCTGTTGGAGAGAGCCAGCACTGTGAATTTCAGCCGACAAGAAAACATTTGTTTATTAATAAATAATTAAAATGTCTCATTTTTCACAATTTGGCTACTTCTGCATGTGCTTTGTTGCAAACTTAATGCATGTACTTGAGCGTGGAATACATTAAGATTTGATTATGTAAATTTAATATAAACATCTGATTAGTTAAATTTAACAAACGAACGACAAGAACTAGAAAAATCTTACGTGGGGGCAGACCATTTTTTGGTCCATTTATTTTTTCTCTTATTTTCCTAAAGAATAAACACGTATTTTCTACAAGAATAAACATGATAACATATTATTAATTAGTAAAAATAATTTAAGCAATTAAATTAAATCATAAATCATTTTTTTACTTGAATTTAAATACTATTAAACAAACTTGAAATTCTCAAGGAGTTTATAAGTAAAAATGGTAAAATATCACAGTGCATGTTAAATAGCTTAAATGAACTTGTGTTAACAATATAATTAGAACTAACAATATAATTTGATTATTTTACACGAACAACTCCTGCATAAAATGGGACAGTAACCTTTATATCAAAATTTTTAAATCGTCCACAACTGAGCAACATGGGAGGCTGATCTGCGCCAGAGCGTGTGAAGTGAATGTGATGAACGAAGTCATTTTCAGATGCGAAAAAAATAAAAAATAAAAAACCTTGATAGCCTAGATTAGGCCCAGGCTCATAAAGGACCGGATCAACGAATTTCTACGCTCCCAAAGGAACTCTGTTGCCCACACTTTAATTTAAAATACACTTGTTTTAAATACATTTAAAAATCAGTTAATGTTATATGTTAGTAGTTGTATTTTATCTGGCGGTTTCTATAAAATAAAATAAAATAATAAAACCGATATTTCCCTCAAGACCTAGTCATGTTTTTGTGGTTGTTTTGATTTAAATGTGTCTGAATTTAAAATCTTAAAAATGTAAACGTTTTAAGTTTAAACCTCAAGTTTAAACGGGTGAAAATGCCACAGTGAATGTTAAATACAGCCTATATAACAGAAGACCTTGATTGCATGTTACCATGAAACTAACAAAATAATAAAAAAATAATTAAATTAACAATTCATATACTAAATGGGACAGCAACCTTTATATCAAACACTTTTACGTCATCCACAATTGAGCAACGCGAGAGGAAGGTATTGCGCAAGAGCGCACAAGTGAATGTGAAGATCATTTTTAGGGGGTAGGAGGGTTTTTTTATTCTTAAATTTTCATATGCAATGAAAAAAATGGGATAAACACTAAATAAATAAGTAAATAAAATAAATTGATATACAGTATATCCACTTAGCTTACATTTTGGGTTTACCAATCTCATTCTGGACAGATACAAATTCCATATTCGTGATGTTGCGTATTTGCAGCTAAACTATTATTTATTAGGTAAAATAGGTTTTGTGGTTCACGTGTGTTTCAGTATCGACAGGAAAAATATTATAAAGAGCAAAAATATGCCACAGTAGACCTCTGCTCATGCTGAACTGCGCTGTTTACAATGAATATGTGCGCGTGAGGCACCAGCGCATAAAACAGCTGAAATATACCATACTCAATTTTTGCTCACACAGTTAAGACATAATTGGAGACAGTTTGAAAAATCAAGAACAATAGCAGTTAATAAGAATTTTTGCTGTTAGTGCGGTTCCTCATATGGAACTTGAAGGATTTTATTTATTTATTTTTGAATGAAAATATATATTTTTTAATCCATGTGTGAGTGTTTCATAAAATATATATATATATATATATATATATATATATATATATATATATATATATATATATATAATGGTTTTTAAGGATGTTAAAATATTATAATATAATGCTATTGATGTTTTACTTGTCCTTTCATCTTCATTTACAAACCGTCATTTTATTATTACAGTCAGTTCAAAATTTGTCCCTTTGCGCCACCTGGCGGTGGGTAAGCAAATAATTTTAACACGCGACTGAATTCAGTTAATGCCGCGGCAAGCTAATGCCCATTAGCTTGTCCGCCTACTGTAATTCTGAGAGGAATCTCAGAACAGCCTGATTTAAAATGGGAATAATAATAAAAAAAACTACTCTGTGGTTTTTAATCATTATAGGGTGAATGTGCACACACACTTCCAACACACATGTATGTTCAAACAACTTGTTAAGTGAATTTTGCATCGGATGACCCCTTTAAACAAATCATGAACAAGTTACTGTGCACCCTATAAACACAATCAAGCCTTTAAAAATAGCCGGTTGAATACCCCTTTAAAGGAACAAAACTTCTCTTAACATAACTCTTTAGTCATACTATTATTTAACTCCAGCAAACTTTCTTGGGACCACAGAATCTACAAATTGCATATTTAAACAATTCCATGAAAATGTCAACTTTATCTGTATTTTACTTCATTGACATGCTTTAAAAGAAATGAGAATGAAATCGCTGTTTGTGCACCCATAGTAAAATGTTTTTAACTGAAAATGAGAGATCAAAGGCTGCCCTTTTTTTATGTCAACAGTAAGTATTTTGTAGAATGATGGAGACCTTTCTGAAAAATGTCTAAACAGCAGTGACTTTATAAGAGCTTGACTTACGAGGTCAGGACTCTTCAGTGTCATGTCCGTAAAGATTTAAAGATTAAGTTTACATCATATAGTAATTATTAATTCAGTTAACTTGAAACTTTCCATATAAAGCCAACTAATGCCTATTTTAATTTTGATCAACAACTCATCTCCATTCATTGGTCTTATCAACTATAATAATGGGTTAAGGTCATGAACATTACGAATGCTTTGTATTAAATCATATGCATACCAGCACGAATGTTTACCACGTTGCTGATGACTGTGAAGGTCTACTGCTGTGATCTGTTTCAGGTTTACTGAATATCATAACATTTTAGAAATGAATTAATTCTAATAACATTTTAGAAATTGTACACTCAACGAGAACACTGCAGAGATTTAGCTTGCATTTGTTGTGCGGTAAGAACAGGCGGACTGTGGGACAAATTATTATTCAAATATTTTACGTGTGCCAAATAACTCTTGTCAGAGAGCAAGATTTTGCGTGTTCGGTGCGGATGCTGCTGAGTGTGACGTGCAAGAGATGTGCTGCTTCATTCATTATTATGTTTTTTTCTAAATATTAAATTTTTTTTAGTACACATCTTGTTTAGTTTTATTTTGAATCATTGCATGTTTAAAATAACTGACTTTGTTATGCAGATGCAAAATGTGAAACTGGAGTCTTAATCTCAGTCTATCACGTCCAGGCCCATCGCGACAAGGCAGGCAAACCAAGAAATTGCTTGGGGCCCCGAGCTGGCCTGGGGCCCCAAGACAACGACTGGTTAAGAATAAAATGCAGTAACACTGTGTGCGCGCCCCTTTGATCGTCAATGCAGTAACGTGCAATGACACTGCTATCGGGATCCCCCTCAAGGGGCCCCCTCTCAGTAGTCGCTGACAGCAGCCAGGCAACCACGTGATCTCTGATACCGGCAAAATACAAAACCTCCTCGGCAGTCACGAAGCGGAATTATACTTCAGGAAGCCAGAAGAGAAAGAAGAGAAAGGAAGAGGAGGATAAGAAAAAACAAGATAAGTGATAAATTACACTGGATAAAATAGTTCATCAGTACTTGTCAGTCTTCTACAAATGGTGTAATTTTGCAGCAGGTAGGCTAGCAAAAATATGTTTATGTTAGCTACCTAAATGCTGCTTGTAACGAACAGTTAGTGCAACTTTTTTTTTTTGAACGGAAGGACCATGGTTACTGTAATATTTTTTTTTACGGGATAAGGAAGACGCAGATCAGAAATCGCATACTGCAAGGAGTCAGCAGTGTTCTGATTTGAGGGCACAAGCAAACTTACAGAGAACTTTGGGGCGTTTGTCCATTGCAAGATAAAGCTGGTATACCACAACTAGAGCCCTATGATTTCCGCGATGCAGAAAACACGGAGGGAATCGCGGAATCCAGTCATAAAAACGGAATTTACAGTTTAACGCAGAATGACACATAATTTGCCAAATTTCGAATGAATTAATTAAAAATAGGTAATTGCACTTACATCAAATCACGATATGGACTAATATCTGTAAATATTAAGCCGGAACAGTCTGTTTAAATATGAATCCTGCATGTTCTGCATGTCTCTGTTAGTGAATGAAGCAGAACCACGTGTTCCTTTATTAACACACACTGAAGCGCGCGTGACGCTCCGGTGATTTCAACTTCTGTCCTCTCACTAAATGAAGATGTGAACACATGTACAACATCTCCAGAACTGCTCTGACAGTCACTTAATGAGCATTTGACCGTTTGATTTGAGTAAAACTAGCGTCACATCACAAACACAGAGCTGTAAAGGTACGTAAACCCGTCAAAATAAAAGTCCTGTTTTAGACAAGTATTTGCCAGAGATGTATTACTATTGTTCTGCAGAATGTACATAGCCTACTACAAAAAAAAAAAAAAAAATCAAACATTATTTTTTATAAGGTTTAATCACACAAAATTCCTTCCATGTTTTATTTTTAATTGTAAATCCCCTTTGTTTACCAAAAAGTTAAGTTTGCTTAATTTTCAATAATTAAAAGATAAATTAATGTTTGGTGTTTAATGCTTAATGTGCATCTCAGAAAATGCTTTATTTAAAAACCCCAACCGAATGGCACTTAAATGCACTTAATTCATCTGTCAACTTTATTGTCATTGTTCACAGTACAAGTACAGACAGAGAAACAATGGGTAATAATTCAATGTTTATTTTTGATGCATGCATTTATGTTTTCTATGCATTTCTAAAAAAGGAAACTTATTTGTTCATTTTAAGAGACCCAGGAGTCTTATTTTCTCTTGCATAATTAATATTGCACTTTAATTAAGCAAAAACTCATTTTATCCAATTACTTGATTAATCAATGGAATTTTTGGTAGAATACTCGATTACTAAAATATTCGATAGCTACAGCCCTAGATGAAAGAGGCACAGCAAATAGCATGCTATACTATTCCACCGTGATAATCTATTTACCAAATGGGGGTTATGAAAACCACACAATAAATTCTGTGAATCAAACATTAGCTTGGGATGTTTTTAAGCATTGGTAGTGAAAGCAGCTGCCTGCATCCCGTCCCTTCTAATATCAAAATATAGAAATACTAACATATTATAGCTTTATAATAAGTAAAAATACTGTTTGCTAGCAGTTAAACTATAATTAACTAGATATTAATTAACTATCAATTTACCATCTATTAATGATTGTTATTACAAAGTGTCTACCTTCTAACTTAGTTAGCAACTATGGATTTGGGAAACGCACCCCTGAGCTGTTAATAGTGAACTCTTTCAATATGCTAACAGTGAAATGGTAAAACGTACTTCACAGGTAATTTCAGATTATTATTATTTTTTTTTTTTTTCAGCTACACCATCAATTTTATCCTCAACATCAACAGATGCTTCACTTCTCAGTGCTGATGTTTCCTCTATACAGTGTTGGGTATAGTTACTTTGGAAAGTAGTTAGTTAGGTTACAACGTTACCATCAATTAAAAGTAATCAGTTATGATACAGCGTTACCTATTCATAAAAGTAACGCGTTAGAGTACTCATGCGTTACCAAAAATTAAAAGCCATTTGCAGCGGCTCACACACGACAGACACAGCCCCCGGCCCCTTTAAATGCACCTAGAAGTCTTGACTCCCGACAATGAATAACGTCAGTCATCCGACTAAATTAACACTGCAGGATAACAATAACAGGAAAGACAGTCAGCAATAGGCTATTCCACATGGCGTTTTATTTATTTATCACAGAACATATTATTAATCAAAATTCGCACCTACCCAGCCCGGGTAGCCTAGGCTACTGTATATTATGAGCACCACAAGATAACTCCTGATTTTTCTTTAACTTTAAATAATGCAGTTATCAAAGTACAAGTATGCTTACTTGTAAACATAACCTTAAACAGGCTTGCAGATTTAAATCCATTTAGAAATGATGAACAACCAGCCAGCCAACGAACTAACAGAAATTAACAGCTGCCTGTCAAACAAAAATGATAACAAACCGAATTAAATCCTTCACTGCCACACAGGCAAATGACAAATCGCTTAATAGCCGAACTAATTATTATTAAAGTGTCACTCACAGTCACAAGCCTAAATTCGCTTTAACACAGTCCTCTTACATTTACTCTTCAAAGTAGTGATTAAAACGTAGCGTTAAATTTGAGGTAGAATTTTTGGCGGTCGACAGAAGCTTTTCACCAAAGCAGAGTGTGCATTTTACCGTTATGTTCTTTTCTTTTTCATTGACAAATTGAAAATAATGTGCGTACTTCCATAAACCAAACGCTGTCCTCTCTGCTATCTTGCCGGGAGTTCGAAAAAAAAAAAAACCCACACACACACACACAGGGTCAGGCGCAGGGCACAGACGCATCACAGCCATTGACTTTACGATCACAGAGCTTCGGCTCCGCTGATACATCCGCAGGTGGCACAGTAGACCTAGGACTACTGTCTGACAAAAAGCAGGCTGCAGTCGGGATTTTCCTTTCCTTAAAATAACGGATTACTTTTTTTAAAAAATAACGAAGTTACTGATTACTTACGCACGAAACTAACGCGTTAAGTTACACATTTCAGGAAAAAAGTAATTAGAGTACTCTAACTCGTTACTTTGTAACGCGTTACCCACAACACTGCCTCTATATAGCAGAAGGTACCACAAGCTCTATAATTATAGCTGATATCCTGCACAGCCCAGAGATTAAACTGATAAGTGTTTGCTGCCATATTATTGCAAATCACTACTGAATTCCCACCAAACTATTTTTTCATGCAGTACTTGCACTGTAAACCTTTTTCATTTATATTAAGTGCGGGTGAACTTAAACTGTATCGCTATGCTGTGGTTCCTGTAGGCTTTGTGTGCATGCGGGGGGCCTCCATGTCCATTTTGCTTGGGGCCCCCAAATTCCTTCAAACGTCTACCACTTTACTTAACTGGAGTTTGAGCAGCTTGAGTCTGAAGAGAAAGGAGGCATTTTCTTTCTTGTGTGCCTGGATGAAATTGTACTGTGCTACACTGACCTGCAGTTCCATACTATTGTATTTTACTCACATTTAGGTTTTCTGCAGTTTAAATGCACTTGAACTGGCTTACTTTCATTGTGAACAACAGCAGCTCAATATTGTAAAACATGGTGAACAGAGAGAAATGGAAAGATGTGGATCGATAATTTCTGTCTCAAGAGTAAAGAGTGCATGATGAGAAATACTGAAATCAAAGACTCACTAACAATCACATTAAACTGAGAAACAGTGATTTCACACAGTGTGACAACATCAGAATGAGCAGCTCTCCATGATTCACTGACAGACACACTTGATCATGTTTGATCACGACATCAAGAGCTTTAAATAAAACCATCAAAATGACTTCAGCACAGAATTAAAGTCTCAGAAGCTCAGAGTGACCAATGATATATCATAAGATGCCACTCATACATGAAAATAACTAAAAAAAGATCACACACTCACCTCAAGACAATATTTCTATTTTCTCCTCCGAACCGTTGTGTTGAATAACAGCTTTGAAATTTCTTTTACTTCTGTAAAACTAGTGAAACCTACTTCCTGTTTTCTTTCAGGAAGACATGAGAGTCAGAAGAATGACAGACATCAACACAAACACACACACACACTGATCTGGTTCCTTAGAAAGATGACTTCTCAGCAAACTGTATTGCTGTAGTTGCACAGATACTTCAGTATAATTTCAATACATATTAGGGATGAAGGCTAAGCTGACAGATTCTGTCAAATAATGGAAAAGATACACAGTAGTTTCATGTGCTTGCTGGTGTGAATGAGGTGTTATAGATAATTTGCACAGAAAGTGCACAAATAATTACCTTCAATCCCAACTCCACCAACTGAACCTGTAATCTGATCTAACTTTGTTCTTTCTTTACAGTCTCTTCATTGGAAGCAGTCACTATCACATTTTGTTTACAACTCATGTAATTGTGAATTGTAATTATGTGTGCTTATAATGGTTCTGTTCTGTACCCCAGGCGGGTTTGTCTTTCTGCTTTCCCCGCTCTGTCCAAGCATGGCTGCATGGAGAGGTTTGTGGAGTGTTGCCCAGAACATAATCATACCCCCAACACTAATTGTACACAATATAATTGTTGTTATCAGCAATCAGAAGCCTACATCTCTGAGGGTATGGGGTTGCATGAGTGCATGTGGCAAAGAAGACCTAAGACAGTTGAGCAACTAGAAGTCTGTATTAGACAAGAATGGGACAACATTCCTATTCCTAAACTTGAGAAACTTGTCTCCTCAGTTCCCAGTTATAAAAGTTATAAAAAGAAGAGGGGATGCCACACAGTGGTAAACATGGCTTTGTGCCAACTTTTTTGAGATGTGTATATGCTATGAAATTCAAAATAAACCTATGTTTACCTTAAAATCATACATTTTCTCAGTTTAAACATTTAATGTCATCAATGTTGTATTCTGAATAAAATATTGAAATTTGAAACTTCCACATCATGCCACATCAAGTTTGTATCTCATGCACACACACACACACATGTAATGGAGGCCAGCGAGTAGTGCTGTGCAGGTAAACCTCACTCCCCGATCTCAAGAGACGCACTAGCGACAGACGCTAGTGGCTGTAGCCATTTAACCTCCTTGTTAGGAGACCCACTTGGAACGAGTGCGAGGAGCGTCAGAGAGGACCCGGGAGAGAGGAGTTACACACACACACACACACACACACACACACACACACACACACACACACACTGATCACATTGTTTATGCACATGGCCTAAACTTCCAAATACCAGAATTACTAATTTACAGTTGTATCCAAGTTGGTGAATGAGATCTACCAGTGATTGATATTTCAATAGTTTAGAATAGTAGCAAGGGTCCATATACAGATCAAAACAGCAGCTCACCTCAAAGATGGATACAGATTTCATAACCTCATTTCTAATTACAATATCAGGAGTATTTGGAATATTTTTAAAGTAATCATTGTCAGATGAGCTATGATAAAACCAGTTAAATCGTACAGTGCTATGCTTGTAAATCTTACTTTCATGTCCATAAATTACCTTTTGAAAGTCCTTTGCAACCAGATCAACCAAATGGTCATGTCTGGCCACATAAAGTCCTTTGTAATTGACGCATCCATTAAGTATATAACAGTTTCATTTTCCTGCTGAGTTGGATGTCATATACAGTAGGGTTCATGCTTGATGGATACCATGTTGCCAAATTATACTTTGTTGGAAGACTCTGTAATCTTGTTTTGATCATGAATATTACAATGTCATCTGAGATTGAGAAGTTTGTCAGGACAGAATGAGACACTGAATGGTCAACAAATTGAAGTAATGCAAGCTTTCCTTGCAATCTGTTGAACTCCATTTAAAATGCGGATGAGTCTGATCCATTTTGTCGGCGTTTATAAATTCTCTTATAAGGACTTCCGTTCTCGTCGAAGTCATTTTTTTATTATTAAAAAAATTAAGTCACGATGTGGGGTTAGTCTGGAGCGCAGCCTGTGGACAGCAGAAAACACCCTCTCCGATGACACAGATGTACCGGGAATAAAGAGATAATGTCTTGCTAGAGTGGCCAGCTTTGGTTTGTGTCGCAAGTGATATTGCATTGTACTTGCACTACTGCTTTATTTTAATACCGCGTAGCATATTTTGAAAGTAACTCCATTGCCATTTCTCTAGAAATGGGCCTATTTTTCGCTCGCTTCATTTGGCTTGCTCTGCTAAATATGTGTAAAGTCATGTGGTTGCATGCGTCAGCGCACCCAGTGATTTGTTGCATGCACGTTTTCTCCTTCTTTCCAAAGCGCTTGGGCAGTTGCACGGTTAAACGGTCAATATGAGCATCCCTAACTGGCATATAAATGTAATATAACATGCTAAATTTTAAGCCACACATTCAACAAGTTGGTATTTCTGAATCTGCCATAAAATAAAAGTTTATTGATCTTTGAAAAGGTGCACCTGCGTTGTTATGCACTTATCATTATATTAGTTGAAACTGGTCTTAGAACAACAATATTATCACTTATCGCATTAATTTCTTGGACAATTTATCATCCAGCAAAATTAGTTATCGTGACAGGTCTAGTTATATGAATTATATATAACAGTTGAACATCTTGAAGTAATAGTAGTGCTGAGGTGTCTTGTCATTTCTGACGATGCCAGATTTTTCTTTCTGCTAGGTCTACTAGCATTGGACAGTACGTTAGCTATCTTGTTGACTGAAATCTTCCATGGTTTTATATCTGACGAGGATAATGAATTTAACACAGAAAAATCGCATGCCGTTGACTTAGCCACTATGCATTGTTTTTGTCGTCATCTTTGGTGAGATCGCTAACGTGATTTTCATGTGGTTTAAAAAAAACAATATTGACCCCCGCTAGTTCTGGTGCTTGTCTGAGGATCAGAACTTAGTGCAAAACCATCCTCTGCAATGCAGACTAAACACTGTGCATTGCAGATAAAACAGATTGTAGCTTACAATGTCAAGGCATGCCATCATGTTCAACAAGTAGCTGCATTTGCCCTCATATTCATAATTTTAAGGAAGCTAGCTGCCTTCTTGCCTCGTTATCATATGTAATCATGCCGTATAATTTAGGGAAACAATCATTTGACCTTTTTTTTTGCTGCAGCAGCAACCATGCTTGTCTCCTAAGAGGAACACTGTCAGATGCGGCCTTTATTCAGACCACCTGAAGATCAAAGAGCTGAAATTTAAACACCTCCATCCCAAAGGACTTTCACAGCTTTTATGAGAATTTACTTCACTAGCTTAATAAAAGATGCAGTATTAACACAGTCAATATGATGGCAATGTTATCTGTGTTACACTATGATATCAGTTATTGATGTATTTCAAATATCTACTTATTCCTAGGCTTATTATGCATGTGCATTTAAGTTTAAAAATGTATCTAATATAATACTTGAATTAAATTGAACGTTTTGGATACCACCATTAAATTATTGTTTTTATTATTATTTTTCTGACTTAACTGTTAGGCCTACTTATAGATTATGTCTCTCTTGGCACTGTGCATGTAAAACACCCCAAGTAGCAAGGTTTTTATTTATGGGAGAAAAAAATGCTGTCTACTGGCACCAAGTAAGCCTCTTTGGATACAATAACGAGTGAAAATAGTTATGTTAGATACATTTGACTAGGCCTGTTTTGTTAAGAAATCGATAGCTGTAATGCTTCGGTGCAGAAGGAAGCCCGTGAGCAGCGAAAGTAAGTTTGCGAGCAGATTAGGCAAATTTCCGCCTAATAAACATCATCATCATCAGCCCATCATTTTTTTTAATTGCATCACTTCATAGCTCTTAAACCTTTGAAATAGCGATTAGGAAGATGTATTTAACTACCGTTGTTAGCTTTTCTCTTGCCAAAAGGTTCAATGTGATTGTCAATTTTGCGTGCAAATTAATTTCCGCCTATTAGACAGCCTAGTCAGTTTATCGTTTTATTTTGGTATTGAATCATATAGCTCTAACGTTTAAAATAGGGTTTAGGAAGACGTATGTAACCACAATCATTTGCTTTGATTAGCTCGTAAAGCCTTGTCTCTTGTCACAGACTTTGATGAACACTGCTGGAAGCAGCGACGTCTGTGTCCATAACATTCTTATCAATGAGAGCTTAAACTCGTATCTCCATTCTCCCAAGTCATTAAACTTGTATATCCAATAAAACATGATTTTGGGGAAATGTTTTGTTAATGTTGGCACACAACAGTATATGGTAGCAATATAAGGTATAATACCAACTGTAACAATACAATGCTGCATATCTAAAAAAGATATGCCGTTTTTTTATTTCCTGAAAAATAATGGTTTTGGAGATTCGAGGATTCCACCCGACAGCGACGATATATAGTTGCTAAACACAGCCTGAACTAAAAAACTGCTATTTTTCCATATTTTTCCATTTGAACTGTTGACACTCTGTATTAGATGTGATAAAGGCCATGTACTCTGTTTGTGTATGAATACACGTTATTACCAAAAAAGGGAGAATACAGGAAAGAATTGCAAATGATATGCAAGCCTATTAAACCTTTTTATTACTAATGAGTTATTGTCTATTAATAAAGGGAAGCCATGCGAAAAACATGATTAAAATAAGAGTCTCTGAATAATTTATTTATGAGCAACATATTATCCTGAACTGAACGGTCCTTCGATCCTCCACATCTCCACGTCTTCTCATCACAGATCCGGATCTCAGAGGTAAGAGCAGTTTATTGAGCTGTTGATGAAAATAAGAAACGTGCATTACACATTTGGTGGGTTTCCCTCGTGGTACAAATACAACACAAGACATGTGGAAACTGTGATTAAAATCAATGTTATTTCATAAAATATTCATTTTTGAACTTTTCTTACAAATATAACCCTTTTATTTCTTAAAAGTGAATATGAACTTGCTTTCTTTGTTCTATATGATGTCTGAAAACACAGAGCATCTTATCTGCACTTTTGACATGTTTCTCCAGTTTTCTTTTACTGCAAATGTAAATAAAAACTATATTTTTTATTCTAAATGTTGTTAGTAGTTCACAGAATGAAGCAAAAATAATTTCACTCCAATACATACCTATAAATAATAAAGTCAGAAAAATCATGTTGGTGTCTGATGTGATAGCCCTCACTGGGACATGGATTGAGGCTCAGTTCACGACTTCCGAGTGGTTGCAGCAATTCTGAGTCATTCAAAACCACCACCTTGTCTGAGTTTTGGAAACTCAGCAAAAAGAACTTCTTTTAATTCATGTGACTTCTTTCACTTCCCGAAACAGAGAGAAAGACCAAACAAATGTCCAACAATGAAAGTTAAGAGTTATTAATCTGTGTTCAGTATTGTGATGCCTTACACACCTTGAGGTGCAAGACATTTCTCCCTTAACCCAGCAGCAGCACGAGTTAGCACATTGATTAGGGACTAAATCTAAACCCTATTCGGACGGGACTAGTTTTACAGGGGGTCGTTAGAGAAGTATGTGTTTCACAGACGTACTTGGTGATGTTAATCCTGTCCGAATCTGCCACATCTGTGTTTGTCTCACACAGCCTCGGTGTGATAATTCCAGAGCAAATTAGTGGTCCTCTGAGAAAACTAATCCCCCATAAATGATTACTCACGTTCATTTATGCACTCAGCTACATAATGTTTTAATTACATACGTACTTTTATGAAAATTAAACATACGGTAAGTTTTCATTTTCAGAAATGATTAGATATGTATAACATGTTCAAGCAAAAACTGTGGCAAAATGATCATTTAAATGCAATTTTTCTTAAATGCATTAACACTCACAGTCAAGACACTTACGATTGCATTTTCATTCAATGTCCCGCAATGAATGTAGCAAAATTCAATGTGCACATTGAAAATGCAGTCCGAGCCGATCACGTGTCCGCCCCCTCCCGCCCTGTCAATCACTGCGTGAACAAGGCGGGGCTTACAGAAGGTCAGAGACTCGCATCTCAAGAGGATTCAAGTGAGAGTATCTAATCATTTCTGTAATACATTTTCATTTTAATTTTGCAACTTATAAAGCGTTAAAATTAGTATTCATTTTACATATTAAAACTGGTGTATGAAATGGCAAATAAAAATTATGTAATTTAATTTTCATTTTCATTTTGGACCAAACGTTGCACAAATGTATTGGAAAATGTAAATACAAAAATGCATTGTCATTTTGCATATTACATCCCAAATTGAATATTGCTACCCATATGCTTCCATAGACAACAAGTTAAACTAAAGGAACCACACATTAACATGGTTTTGTTATACTAGCCATTTAGTATTTATTGTGTAATAATACTAAGGCAGTCATTCTGAATGAATGCAATGTACGCATACAGAGCGTAATCTCTGTGACGCCCAGATGCACAAATCAGACCCTCCCATCGCTGTAATAAACACGGAGATACTAGTCTCGTCCGAATCGGTACATGAAAATCACAGACGTCAGGTGGTAAGAATCGAAACTCAAACGTAGTTTAGAAAACTAGTCCCGTCCGAATAGGGCTTAAGTCTGAACATCAATACAGCAGAACACGTGAGTGTAAGGACTTAGTTGTTTGGGGACTTGTCCACTTTCTCCCTCTGTGTGTGTATTGGCCAAACGGTCTTAAAACATTTCATATCAAAATCATATGGTGAGAAATCAAGAAAAAAAAAAAAACTTAGAAAAGAAAACTATATCACCAGCAATTGTGCATGTTAGTTACCATTTCAAATCCCCACAGTTCTTTCCTTTAATAGTTTTATATTTAAAACTATACTTAGTGTACACTTAAATTTTGCACATAATATACCTGTACATACATAACTGCTTTTTGTAATATACCTGAACATACGATTGTCAATTTGTATATTGTCATTCCTTAACTACTTTTTTTTTTTTTGTGTGTGTGTGTTTTTTGTTCTGTCTCTGTCATTCTGTTGTACTGCGGAGCTTTTATCACGATAACAAATTCCTCTTGATTCTGATTCATAGACAATCTATGGGGTATTGTCAAGGGGAAAATTAGAAATTTGAGCCCAAAAAATGCAGATGAGCTGAAGGCCACTGTCAAAGAAACCTGGGCTAGCAGCGCCACAAACTGATCACCTCCACGCCGAATTGAGGCAGTAATTACAGCCCCTACCAAGTATTGAGTACATATACAGTACAGTTTTATAACTGGTCTTATGAAGTATTCTAATTTGTTGAGATTTTTATTAAATATGAGCCAAAATCGTCACAATTGGAAGATCCAAAGACTTAAACTACTTCAGTCTGTGTACTCTGAATTTATTTAATACACGAGTTTCGCAATTTGAGTTAAATCACTTAAATAAAACTTTTCCATGACATTCTAATTTATTGAGATTTACCTGTAGTAAAAGAGTACAAAATATCTCTGCATCATTGTTGATGATGTCTTATCATTTGGCTGTTATATTACAAAATGGATGAAAATAATAAAATTAAGCTTGGGTTATGTTAAGTTTTGTTTTTCATTTAATGCAAGAAAGAATGTAATTTATGTAGTGTGACAGTTTGCACCCTCACTTCTTTCTAGTTTAGATACTGTTTATTATAGTGCTCTAAGGATTATATCAGATAGTAAACCAAATCATTGCAGCTTGCATAGCAGAGTAGGCTGGCCTTCTTTGTCTAATAAGAGACAAATGCATTGGTGTTTAATTACAGGTGCAGCTAAAAATATTAATATAATGAAAAATATTTTTTTGCATTAATTCTAATGACATATTCTAGATTCAATACAAGTAAAACTTTTTGTTTTAATTTGGATAAGTAGAGCTTATAGCTCATAAAAGTCAAAAATCCAGTATCTCAAAATGATAGATTATAAAATTCGCTGTCGTTTGATAATTTTAAAACACTTACTTGACAAATGGAAGATGACTTTGTGATATGTAATTGTTTTAAAATGTGTGTTTTGTGATTTGGGTTGAAAATGGCTGTATTGCTGTCCATTTTTGCCAGGACACTTTTGTGAAAAGAAACCTTTGATCTCAGATCAAACTTCTCTGGTTAAATAAACTTTGGGAATGGGTAACAAAACCTGGTATTTAATCAGTCTCAGGGCTAAATTATGAAAGTAGTACAGTAGTATCGATAAACTCTGACATTAATATTTCTGTTGTCTGTACTCTAGAAATTAAGAAAATACACACATTCATCCAACTCACACTGAAGATGGCTGATCCATTTTGTCTGTTTTATTTTTTTCAGCTATATCAAAACGCTAAAAGAAAAGCACAATTATCGCGCCACCACAATGGTGCACAAATTAGTGGACCTTTCCCACTTTTTTAATTGGGTGAAGGAGGCAGGCCCCGATGGGCTGCGAGTGTCCAAGAAAGCAGTTAAACGGGCTCTTCTTATAATAAAAATGTGCTCAAAAGAGGAGCTGAAAAACAGGCAGGCCTGGCAGCAGGAGGTCCACTTATCGAAATCTGGTGAGTTTTAGTAATATGCACAAACACATACACCTGTTTTCCTTTTTACAGGTTCAGAAGCATCTTAGCCAGAAAGAGGTGCAGAATGCCACAGCGCTCATGTGCCACAGACCACAAGCTGCACTTAAATTTGATAAAGCCTATTGCTCTGTGGAAGAAGCTTTGGAGCTGCGAAAAAGCATGAATAATTCAATTAAATGTGTTGATGGACTCTCCAGGAAACAGGTCATTGCACATTTTTGATGTCTCTCATTGATACTTTAAAGTCTTAAAAATGTCTCACACCATTTCATCACTAAAAGAGAATTCAATTTCGTTCTTGCGGTTCACACGCTGTGTGTGTGTGTGTGTGTGTGTGTGTTCACTGCCGCACACACACAGAGGCGCGTTTCAGAGAGCGTTTGAACTCTGAACTGTTATTGTATTTTTGTACCTGAAATAAAGTTAAACCTTACTTTGTTTCTAACTTCAGTAGACTATATTGTATTTATGTTTGCTTGTATGTTATGAATTTGTTATTTAACTTTTTACTGATTACAAGTTGCTTTAATAATGTTTTAACTTTATTTGCTAGGATAGTTTTTGCTGTTGTAAGCTGCTGTATGTAAGAAATTCTTGTTGATCCAAAAAATAAAAATGCTTTGTAGCTCATAAAAAGTAATATGATCTGAACTGAGTTATATGATTTGTTGGACCACTATCTCACACAATGAACACACAGTTATCGTTAATTTTCATTTTCAGTAACATTCTGATGAAACCACCAAAGCGCTCAGTCTTGGAGGAATCTGTAAACCGTTTCAACATGGCACATCCTGATGACTCCCTCTACCTCCCCAGCATGTCTCAATTAGTTCACACCAGTAATGAACAGTAAGTTAAGATTTTGTTGTAGATCTTTGATAATCGAATATAATAGGAATAATCTAAATTGATTGTTGTGTAATTTTACTATGAAGTTGAGAAATTAGAAATAATAGACTTTGTAACAAGTCCTTTTTTATGTGTTTGTTTCCTTTGTCAATCAAGCACCAACCAAGCTGCTGTCTACTACACTGGCTCTTCTTTCATTCAGACTAACAAGGTTTCCAAAAAATATGGACCTTTATTTTTTTAAAGTTTAAAGGTGCCATCTGTCATGTCTGGCAAAAAAAATCAAGTCATACTCCACATTCCATACCAGATGGGGGCAGTATGCCTCAATAAAGTGAATTGGTCTACTCTAGAGTAACAAACGAGAAACGGCATAGTCTCCTACTTTCACAACAACCCTAGAGCCATAGCCGAAGCCTAAGAGGACGTTTTGCCTCCAGAGGAACGTTGGGTGATGTCAAGTGATATTGAAACATGACATCTTCAAGCTACTCCCCTTCACCTTTACCAGTCAATATGTTCCTATTCGTTTTGTTCATATTACATTTTGAGTTGCATATACACATTATATGAATTTAATTAATTTGACAGACAGCATACTGTCAACATCATTGGTAAACATCAGACAGCTGATCAAAGCTAGCACCAACCAACGTAACTAGAGCTGCCAACTCTCAAGCATTCACCGTGAGAAACACGCAATTGACTCTTTTCACACGCTTTCACGCCACACATCAATTTTTTTCACGCACAGAAAAACCACATAGCAAACAGGATACGGAGACCAACAGACTAGACAGAGCAGGTTAGTTATGATATAATAAAATGGGTAATTATCAAACGCAGCTACAGTTAGCCATCGCTAACATTCGCATGTTAATCGAACAGCCTTCGATACATTTCTATGTTATAACTTCCCAAAAACAAATACACAAACATATAAAACAAACTTCTAGCGAAATACTAACAGCATCTAACTTACCAATCGAAAATAAATGTTGCAAGTTCAGAGTCGAACCTCATTTCTTTCAGGTCCATCAGTTTTCTCCAGTGATTGAAAGCAGTGCTGATGTTTACTCTGGTCCTTTTCTTATCAGATTTGATTTGTGTTTCCGAGCGGGGTTGTTTCCCTGTAGCGGGTGACGCTCTCTTCCCTGAACTGAAATGAAGTAGTGTGCTGTACTTTCCACACGATTGACATCAGGTTGAAGTTCATGCCCACAAGCCATGCGAGTTATTAGTGTATTGCAGGTTGGCTGGTGGTTATGTTGCCCGCATAACGCCTCCCATGGCCGAAACTGGTATTACGACACCTGTCGGGCCTGGGCTAGTAATGCTAATGCTAATTAAGGTTGATATCTCTGCAGCACTATAACTTGACATTTTTATAATGACATCATCGCCCTTATTTCTTCTCATTCTTTTGATGTGTGTAGGTCATGTTATGGATATTTTTATCTCAATTTTTGCATATGGCACCTTTAAAGCCAGTGCATAGCACAATGCCACGATGGGATGTACTAAGTGCTGTTTTTATGTAGTGTGTCAGTTTGCACCCTCACTTCTTCTTTCTAGTTTAGATGCTGTTTATCATGGTGCTCTAAGGTTTATATAAGGTTATATCAGTAAACCATCGCCATATCATTGTACCTTGTGTAAGAAAATATTAGCTCATTTATTTTGAGAAGAATCAAATCTAAAGATTCGAATTGCTTTAATTGAACTGAGTCCAAATTGATTTAGTTTATTCTTCATCAACAGTTCGTCCACCGAACTTAAAATTCAGTTTAAGTTTACTTCATGAACAAGATTATACAAACAGAAAGATAATTTATATGCTACAGGCTAGGTAGCACAGGGTCTGGGCAAAGTTTAATCTTAAAATACAACACACAAGACAATACTTCTTTATAAATGAAACAATAATTTATTGAACTTTTCTATAGGTTATATGGATCTAAAACTAAATGAACACACACACACGAACAAACATACACATACAGCTGCAACGGATTTATGAAGTGAGTTAATGAAAAAATACCAAATTCACAGGCGTATCAAGAATCAATAAAAGCAGAGCCCTAGATTATCTTTACAACTTAATAACGACCTTGCACCGTTTCAGCAATAGATAGAGGTTTGTTTGCCTTTACTTGTGGTTGTGCTGCTGGCCGCGGTGTCGTTTCGTCTCCTTGGCTCACGTTGAGCTGAAAGGGGAATCCCGGCTGGGATTCGCGGTTGCGTAGATGACGTCTGGGAATACCCTTTGCCTCGATTGGTTGGTTGACTGCCCGGCGATTTTGAGAGATTCAACAGCTCTTGCCTTGACGGTGGACAAAGTTTCTTCCGAGTCCTCTCGTTTGCGCGGCGTGAGCTTTGGATATTCTGTCACGGAAGGTTGAAGTTCTTTATGACTTGCAAGCACGCTGATGGGTTGAAGAGGGGTAAGCAAGCAAGAAGCAATTCAGGCATGGTGGTTTTAAAGGGGAAGATTTTGGTCTGTCGCACGACATGATCCTCCAATCAACTGGATGCAAGACGGACCGTGCATATCTAAACATGACGCTTCACTTTAATCCATGGGGACATGACTTTTCCATGGACATGACGTTCGTTTTATTTACTAACTTCTCTAACGTGTCGTGCAACACATATTCAAAATACCATCTTTTCATTCAGTTCATATGATTGCAAATATCTCTGCCATTCATTAAATACTAAACTTCCCATATCTTACACACATTTAATAGCACTATCTACTGACAGTCATAAAAACCATGGGATCATGTGATGCTTTGATACACAGGGTCCTTGTATCTTGTAAAAAGAGTTAATTAAATCAGCTCCCTTTTAGGGACTCAGGATGTCGATGTCCCATTAGTTGCCTCATGAGCGGGGGCATTTCGCAATAGACCTTTCCTCTGTTGTATGATCACGTTATCACTTTGCTTAATGTCGCTAAAGTCCTTCAGCCATTTGTTACCCTGACAAAAAGGGGTCCAGACAATCTTGAGCATTGTTTTCCTCAGCTAATCATTAACTGTGTTCAGATCGCAGATGGGAGGAAGTAGGCTCTTATAATGACTTTGGCAGAAGCAGCCGATTCTGCAGTTATTGGCGTGACTGTTGTATAGCAGAGTAGGTTGGCCTTCTTTGTCTAATAGGAGGCAAATGCAGTGGTATTTAATTCCAGGTGCAGCTAAAAAAAAATTATAATGAAAAATATTTTATATTCTAGATTTAATACATGTAAAGTAAAACATTTTTTTGGGGGGGGGGGGTAATTTGCTGTCGTTTGATAATTTTAAAACACTTACTTGACAAATGGAAGATGACTTTGTAATATGTAGTTGTTTTAAAATGTGTGTTGTGAAAGAAATCTGGTTAAACTTTGGGAATGGGTAACAAAACCTGGTATTTAATCAGTCCCGGGGCTAAATTATGAAAGTAGTTCAGTAGTATTGATAAACTCTGACATTAATATTTCTGCTGTCTGTGCTCTAGAAATTAAGAAAACACACACATTCATCCAACTCACACTGAAGATGGCTGATCCATTTTGTCTGTCTTATTTTTTTCAGCTATATCAAAACGCTAAAAGAACACCACAATTATCGGGCCACCACAATGGTGCACAAATTAGTGGACCTTTCCCACTTTATTAATTGGGTGAAGGAGGCAGGCCCCGATGGGCTGAGAGTGTCCAAGAAAGCCGTTAAACGGGCTCTTCTTATAATAAAAATGTGCTCAAAAGAGGAGCTGAAAAACAGGCAGGCCTGGCAGCCCGAGGTCCACTTATTGAAATCTGGTGAGATCTTTAGCAGATGGGTCCTGCCCTTCGACAGTGATCAGCCTGTTCCTCTACTCTGTGGACTGCTCGTTGAAGATCTCCTCACTTCTATACCGTGGCCGGGAAGTCCAAGACAACATTACAAAGTGTGAAACACTTTTACAAAGCTCGAGACAAAATTTACATTTTGGAAAACATTTTTACCAATCATTAAACACAATTACACGGGGAAAACACTTTTACCAAGGACGAAACAAATTTACAATGACAGATTCTTCACGGAAAGGGAATGTACCACAGATCGGAAGTGACGTGGTGAAAGGTGTTGTTGTTTTTGGTGAGTGTGTTAAATTCGTATTGTGGAATAAATGACTTAAAGTTTATGGCGACCGAGGGATGTTTTGCCTGTTTTGTGGCAAACACATGAGCAGCTTAACTCGGTTTTGCTTTGCGTGTGGTCGGTGTTTGGAGTTCCTAAAGGACTTCACCGTCTGCGGTGTGCTTAATCAAACTACCTCTTTTTTATATCGGAAAACCTTTTGGATCCAGCTGCCCATGCTGAGTTTGTGAGGGCCACTTCGGAGGTGCTTCCCAAAATAATGCGTAAATTACAAGGCTTTTGGTCGATTCCAGACAACAAAATACAAAAGTGGATTAAGAGTTTGATTTCATAGTTAATGGTTTTCATTGTGTTGAATGATTTGTTTTCATTATGTTTTAGAAAAACTGCATCATGATCAGAGGCAGCTGGACCTGTTCTTTGGTCTCCTCGGTGGGGTCATGATTGTAACCTCTGACCACAGGCCAGGAGAAACCATGAACCTCACCGTGGAGGAATTTCATTCCTTTAAAGAGGGCAGAGATGGCCATGACATTTGTGTGAGGGTTGTAGTAGTCATTGTTTTGTTTGCATTTGTCTGTTTATATATATATAGTCGTACACTTATTCATAATTATCTTACTTCACAGGTAAAAAAGCACAAAACATGTGCAACATTCGGTCATGTGATACTCTCCATCACAAAGGGGGAGTATAATTGCATGTCCGAATTTCTAAAAATCCGTGGAAGCTTTGAGGGGAGCCAGTCAGCCCTCTTCTTTTTTAATTCGAAGGGTGAGGTGTTCAAGGGCCTCCTCAAAGCTTTCACTGCTGCATGGGAGTTTGTGGGCCTCCCAAAACCGGCCCCAACTTTCATGGCCTTGAGGACCTCTATGTCCACTCAGGTAAGTGTACATTTTGATACACACACACACACACACTCTCTCTCTCTGTCATACATTCTCTCAAACACACACACACACTTTCTCACACACTCATGCATGTTTCTGTGAATTGTGGGGACTTTCCATAGTCTTCTGTTGTTTTGATACTGACCAAACACCATTTTTATCCCATAACCCAATCCTTACAGAAAACCTGTTTGCATTGTTACATTTTCAGATAAACATCAAATAATATTTTATTTTAATTTTTCCCTCATGGGGACTAAAGGCTGGACCCCACACAATTTCAAAAGTTTCAGGTTTTATTATACTTAAGGAGACAATGTGTTCATCTTAATGTGGTATAAACAAGTGTGTGCAACACATGCTTTGTCCTTCTCTCTCTCCCCCCTTCTCTCTCTCTCTTACATACACACACTTTCTCTTTCTCTCTCTCGCTTTTAACTCACACACACGTTTAGGTGCTTTTTTGGCATTACAAATATTTGTACATTCGCATTTATTTGCATAAAGTAGAAGTAAATAAAAGTAATACAGTAAACGGTAAGTAACACGCTAAAATAAAAAGCATTAGTAAAGTGTGCAGGAGATGGACTGGGGGTCACTTATTGTCCCTCATGTTGTGTCAGGTTGAACACATATTCAGCTGCTAGAATGCAGCAGGCTGCACATTACACCAGTAATACAAGCAGTTTCCCATTGTTTGACAGAGGCTGGAATTGTAACATGCATCACGCAGAAAACAACAGGCCAATCAGAGGAGAGGCTTGCAAATATTAATTAGACAGGCCAAAATCTACCTGATTCTGGCAGAGCTACTGAGAGAGAAGCTGTAACAAAATATATTAGGATGGTTTTTGGTGCTTATTCTGCAATTACATATTCTTAAGGACATCGACACCTAAATTAAATCTCCAGACAGTTGTACAATATGGTACCTTTAATTAAACACTGGACCTGATGTGTGATTTGGTGTGCTTAATCAAACTACCTTTTTTAAATCAGAAAACCTTTTGGATCCAGCTGCACATGCTGAGTTTGTGAGGGCCACTTCGGAGGTGCTTCCCAAAATACTGCGTAAGTTACAAGGCTTTTGGTCGATTCCAGACAACAAAATACAAAAGTGGATTAAGAGTTTGATTTCATAGTTAATGGTTTTCATTGTGTTGAATGATTTGTTTTCATTATGTTTTAGAAAAACTGCATCATGATCAGAGGCAGCTGGACCTGTTCTTTGGCCTCCTCGGTGCGGTCATGATTGTAACCTCTGGTCACAGGCCAGGAGAAACCATGAACCTCACCGTGGAGGAATTTCATTCCTTTAAAGAGGGCAGAGATGGCCATGACATTTGTGTGAGGGTTGTAGTAGTCATTGTTTTGTTTGCATTTGTCTGTTTATATATATATAGTCGTACACTTATTCATAATTATCTTACTTCACAGGTAAAAAAGCACAAAACATGTGCAACATTCGGTCATGTGATACTCTCCATCACAAAGGGGGAGTATAATTGCATGTCCGAATTTCTAAAAATCCGTGGAAGCTTTGAGGGGAGCCAGTCAGCCCTCTTCTTTTTTAATTCGAAGGGTGAGGTGTTCAAGGGCCTCCTCAAAGCTTTCACTGCTGCATGGGAGTTTGTGGGCCTCCCAAAACCGGCCCCAACTTTCATGGCCTTGAGGACCTCACACACACAAGCACACAAACACTTTCTCACACACTCATGCATGTTTCTGTGAATTGTGGGGACTTTCCATAGTCTTCTGTTGTTTTGATACTGACCAAACACCATTTTTATCCTCTAACCCAATCCTTACAGAAAACCTGTTTGCATTGTTACATTTTCAGATAAACTTCATATAGTATTTTATTTTAATTTTTCCCTCATGGGGACCAAAGGCTGGACCCCACACAATTAAAAAAGTTTCAGGTTTTATTATACTTAAGGAGACAATGTGTTCATCTTAATGTGGTATAAACAAGTGTGTGCAACACACACTCTCTCACACACACTTTGTCTCTCTCTCTCTCTTAACTCACACACTTTCTCTTTGTCTCTCTCTCTTAACTCACACACACACACACACACACACACGTTTAGGGTGCTTTTTTGGCATTACAAAAATATAACAGGTACAAAAGTAGAAGTTAATAAAAGTAATACAGTAAACGGTAAGTAATACGCTAAAATAAAAAGCATTAGTAATAGTCAGCTGCAAATATGTCTTGACCCCAAAAAAATTCTATAAAGTGTGCAGGAGATGGACTGGGGGTCACTTATTGTCCCTCATGATGTGTCAGGTGAACACATATTCAGCTGCTAGAATGAAGCAGGCTGCACATTACACCAGTAATACAAGCAGTTTCTCATTGTTTGACAGAGGCTGGAATCTCTGGTGTAAATGTATAGATGTAGAATAAAATGTTCCACAATTTGTGAGTATTTTATATAAAAATGTCCAATCCCACCCCAATCACAATAAAGACAAAAATGTTAATTTATGGGTTGTCATATCCACACCAAGTTAAACCTTTCATCTGATCAAGCAGAATGTTAACGCCATCTTGAGCTTCACCAAGGTATCTCTGGCTAAAACTAGATAACGTTAAGCTGTGTTCACACCAAACGCGAATAGAGCGTCAAATTCACATCTACCGCGTCTAGTTTGCCGCTTGACCATTTTGAGATCATTCGCGCGTTAAATTAACTTCACTACAGACGCGAATTCGCATCATGGGGGGCTTCTGCCAGCTGAGTTCACGCAGCATTTTCAACCACCATTTTTATTCGGTTAATTTTCAAAATATTACTGTTATTGTGTCATGAAATGTAGTTTTAAAAATATTTCAGGCGAGAATGTAGTTGTTTTAAACTCAAATATGCGGTTTATTTATAATGATTAAAATTATTAAAAGCTTGAAACTTATGCCAACTTTGGTTTTGGTCGATCAGATCAAGTAGATGAGGGAGGCATGTACTCATTTAGGGGAAGTCATGGCCTAATGGTTAGAGGGTTGGACTCCCAATCGAAGGGTTGTGGGTTCTAGCCTCGGGCCGGACAGAATTGTGGGTGGGGGGAGTGCATGAACAGCTCTCTCTCCACCTTCAATACCACGACTTAATGGCAAGGCATCGAACCCCCAACTGCTCCCCGGGCGCCGCAGCATAAATGATGAACACTGCTCCGGGTGTGTGCTCACAGTGTGTGTGTGTGTGTGTGTGTTCACTGCTCTGTGTGTGTGCATTTCGGATGGGTTAAATGCAGAGCACCAATTCTGAGTATGGGTCACCATACTTGGCTGAATGTCACTTCACTTTCATTTACAACTACTTTCTTAATCCATCTCGCTTGTCCACTTTTGAACACTTTTGCCTTTATTTGATAAACTGTGTGTTTTTTCTTTTTGGATCATTTCAATCTAATGAACAAAATTCTGCACTATTTAAATATAAATTACAAAATATGGCTCAATGGGAAAAATACAGAGAAGAGTAGCTTTCATTTTTGCTCTGACAGCCACAAGACAACACCCAATACTGAGGAATGTTGAAAGAACATTGTAATTGGTATGTGATTCATCTTCAAACCAAACTGATGTCTTCAGCCGGCAAATTTTAAATTCTGTCAGGCTAATTTCCACTATGTCTGTAAATGGTCAAAATTGGACAAAGCTCAAAACATTTTACACCATCTACACCTTTAGCGTTGTCCACTTTAGAGCTTTGCAACTAATCCAATACAATGATCATGCGTATGTAACCTGTAAAGCCGGTTCTGTGATTATTAGTGAATCTCCTTCACGTTCATACAGATGGAGCAGCGTTTAATACACAGAGCCCTAGTTCGTTGATAGGCTATGCATAGTTCATAATCGAATGTGATTAATCTGCGATTATGAACATGATTTTGTGTAGCTTGTCAGTGAACCACGACTCTGTATAGTAAATGCCACTCCATCTGAAAGCACACTAATTATTAACTTACTAATCAAAGAACCGGCTTTCTTACTGCTAAATTCAGAAAAAACAGAGATTATAGGACCTAAAAACTCTGTTTGTAATAACCTAGAACACTGTCTAAGACTTGATGGTTGCTCTGTCAATTCTTCGTCATCAGTTAGGAACCTAGGTGTGCTACTTGATCGCAATCTTTCCTTAGAAAGCCACGTTTCTAGCATTTGTAAAACTTCATTTTTCCATCTCAAAAATATATCTAAATTACGGGCCTATGCTCTCAATGTCAAATGCAGAAATGTTAATCCATGTATTTATGACCTCAAGCTAGTCCAAAATGCAGCAGCAAGAGTTCTTACTAGAACCAGGAAGTATGACCATATTAGCCTGGTCCTGTCCACACTGCACTGGCTCCCTATTAAACATCGTATAGATTTTAAAGTATTGCTTATTACTTATAAAGCCCTGAATGGTTTAGCACCTCAGTATTTGAATGAGCTCCTTTTACATTATACTCCTCTACGTCCGCTGCGTTCTCAAAACTCAGGCAATTTGATAATACCTAGAATATCAAAATCAACTGCGGGCGGCAGATCCTTTTCCTATTTGGCGCCTAAACTTAATGTCGCAAAGTCCTTCAGCCATTTGTTTCCCTGACAAAAAGGGATCCAGACAATCTTGAGCATTGTTTTCCTCAGCTAATCATTAACTGTGTTCAGATCGCAGATGGGAGGAAGTAGGCTCTTATAATGACTTTGGCAGAAGCAGCCGATTCTGCAGTTATTGGCGTGACTGTTCACCGAGGTCCTACACTTGTATAGCAGAGTAGGCTGGCCTTCTTTGTCTAATAGGAGACAAATGCAGTGGTATTTAATTCCAGGTGCAGCTAAAAATATTAATATAATGAAAAATATTTTATATTCTAGATTGAATACATGTAAAGTAAAAAAGAATTTTTGTGAGGGGGGGGATAATTTGCTGTCGTTTGATAATTTTAAAACACTTACTTGACAAATGGAAGATGACTTTGTGATATGTAATTGTTTTAAAATGTGTGTTGTGAAAGAAATCTGGTTAAACTTGGGGAATGGGTAACAAAACCTGGTATTTAATCAGTCTCAGGGCTAAATTATGAAAGTAGTACAGTAGTATCAATAAGCTCTGACATTAATATTTCTGCTGTCTGTGCTCTAGAAATTAAGAAAACACACACATTCATCCAACTCACACTGAAGATGGCTGATCCATTTTGTCTGTCTTATTTTTTTCAGCTATATCAAAACGCTGAAAGAACACCACAATTATCGGGCCACCACAATGGTGCACAAATTAGTGGACCTTTCCCACTTTTTTAACTGGGTGAAGGAGGCAGGCCCCGATGGGCTGCGAGTGTCCAAGAAAGCCGTTAAACGGGCTCTTCTTATAATAAAAATGTGCTCAAAAGAGGAGCTGAAAAACAGGCAGGCCTGGCAGCAGGAGGTCCACTTATCGAAATCTGGTGAGATCTTTAGCAGATAGCCAAACCCACTGTCCTGGAGTGAAGATGGGTCCTGCTGCCCTTCGACAGTGATCAGCCTGTTCCTCTAATCTGTGGACTGCTCGTTGAAGGTCTCCTCACTTCTATACCGTGGCCGGGAAGTGCAAGACAACATTACAAAGTGTGAAACACTTTTACAAAGCTCGAGACAAAATTTACATTTTGGAAAACATTTTTACCAATCATTAATCACAATTACATGGGGAAAGCACTTTTACCAAGGACGAAACAAATTTACATTTTAGAAAACAAATTAACAAGACACAAAACAATTTTACCAGTCCCGAAACAAATTTACAATGACAGATTCTTCACGGAAAGGGAATGTACAGATCTGAAGTGACGCGGTGAAAGGTGTTGTTGTTTTTGGTGAGTGCGTTAAATTCGTGTTGTGGAGTAAATGACTTAAATAAAGTTTATGGTGACCGAGATGGCCATGCCATTTTTGTGAGTGTTGTAGTAGTCATTGTTTTGTTTGCATTTGTCTGTTTATATATATATAGTCGTACACTTATTCATAATTATCTTACTTCACAGGTAAAAAAGCACAAAACATGTGCAACATTCGGTCATGTGATACTCTCCATCACAAAGGGGGAGTATAATTGCATGGCTGAATTTCTAAAAATCCGTGGAAGCTTTGAGGGGAGCCAGTCAGCCCTCTTCTTTTTCAATTCGAAGGGTGAGGTGTTCAAGGGCCTCCTCAAAGCTTTCACTGCTGCATGGGAGTTTGTGGGCCTCCCAAAACCGGCCCCAACTTTCATGGCCTTGAGGAACTCTATGTCCACTCAGGTAAGTGTACATTTTGATACACACACACGCACACACTGTCTCACTGTCATACATTCTCTCAAACACTTTCTCACACACTCATGCATGTTTCTGTGAATTGTGGGGACTTTCCATAGTCTTCTGTTGTTTTGATACTGACCAAACAACATTTTTATCCTCTAACCCAATCCTTACAGAAAACCTGTTTGCATTGTTACATTTTCAGATAAACATCAAATAATATTTTATTTTAATTTTTCCCTCATGGGACTAAAGGCTGGACCCCACACAATTTCAAAAGTTTCAGGTTTTATTATACTTAAGGAGACAATGTGTTCATCTTAATGTGGTATAAACAAGTGTGTGCAACACATGCTTTGTCCTTCTCTCTCTCCCCCTCACACACACACTTTCTCTTTCTCTCTGTCGCTTTTAACTCACACACACGTTTAGGTGCTTTTTTGGCATTACAAATATTTGTACATGCGCATTTATTTGCATAAAGTAGAAGTTAATAAAAGTAATACAGTAAACGGTAAGTAACACGATAAAATAAAAAGCATTAGTAAAGTGTGCAGGAGATGGACTGGGGGTCACTTATTGTCCCTCATGATGTGTCAGGTTGAACACATATTCAGCTGCTAGAATGCAGCAGGCTGCACATTACACCAGTAATACAAGCAGTTTCCCATTGTTTGACAGAGGCTGGAATTGTAACATGCATCACGCAGAAAACAACAGGCCAATCAGAGGAGAGGCTTACAAATATGAATTAGACAGGCCAAAATCTACCTGATTCTGGCAGAGCTACTGAGAGAGAAGCTGTAACAAAATATATTAGGATGGTTTTTGGTGCTTATTCTGCAATTACATATTCTTAAGGACATTGACACCTAAATTAAATCTCCAGACAGTTGTACAATATGGGACCTTTAATTAAACACTGGACCTGATGTGTGATTTGGTGTGCTTAATCAAACTACCTTTTTTTAAATCAGAAAACCTTTTGGATCCAGCTGCACATGCTGAGTTTGTGAGGGCCACTTCGGAGGTGCTTCCCAAAATACTGCGTAAGTTACAAGGCTTTTGGTCGATTCCAGACAACAAAATACAAAAGTGGATTAAGAGTTTGATTTCATAGTTAATGGTTTTCATTGTGTTGAATGATTTGTTTTCATTATGTTTTAGAAAAACTGCATCATGATCAGAGGCAGCTGGACCTGTTCTTTGGCCTCCTCGGTGCGGTCATGATTGTAACCTCTGGTCACAGGCCAGGAGAAACCATGAACCTCACCGTGGAGGAATTTCATTTCTCCAAAGAAGGAAGAGATGGCCATGCCATTTATGTGAGTGTTGTAGTAGTCATTGTTTTGTTTGCATTTGTCTGTTTATATATATATATATAGTCGTACACTTATTCATAATTATCTTACTTTACAGATCAAAAAGCACAAAACATGTGCAACATTCGGTCATGTGATACTCTCCATCACAAAGGGGGAGTATAATTGCATGTCCGAATTTCTAAAAATCTGTGGAAGTTTTGAGGGGAGCCAGTCAGCCCTCTTCTTTTTCAATTCGAAGGGTGGGGTGTTCAAGGGCCTCCTCAAAGCTTTCACTGCTGCATGGGAGTTTGTGGGCCTCCCAAAACCGGCCCCAACTTTCATGGCCTTGAGGAACTCTATGTCCACTCAGGTAAGTGTACATTTTGATACACACACACGCACACACTGTCTCACTGTCATACATTCTCGCACACACACAAGCACACAAACACTTTCTCACACACTCATGCATGTTTCTGTGAATTTTGGGGACTTTCCATAGTCTTCTGTTGTTTTGATACTGACCAAACACCATTTTTATCCTCTAACCCAATCCTTACAGAAAACCTGTTTGCATTGTTACATTTTCAGATAAACATCATGTAGTATTTTATTTTAATTTTTCCCTCATGGGGACCAAAGGCTGGACCCCACACAATTTCAAAAGTTTCAGGTTTTATTATACTTAAGGAGACAATGTGTTCATCTTAATGTGGTATAAACAAGTGTGTGCAACACATGCTTTGTCCTTCTCTCTCTCCCCCCTTCTCTCTCTCTCTTACACACACACACTTTCTCTTTCTCTCTCTCGCTTTTAACTCACACACACGTTTAGGTGCTTTTTTGGCATTACAAATATTTGTACATTCGCATTTATTTGCATAAAGTAGAAGTTAATAAAAGTAATACAGTAAACGGTAAGTAACACGCTAAAATAAAAAGCATTAGTAAAGTGTGCAGGAGATGGACTGGGGGTCACTTATTGTCCCTCATGTTGTGTCAGGTTGAACACATATTCAGCTGCTAGAATGCAGCAGGCTGCACATTACACCAGTAATACAAGCAGTTTCCCATTGTTTGACAGAGGCTGGAATTGTAACATGCATCACGCAGAAAACAACAGGCCAATCAGAGGAGAGGCTTGCAAATATTAATTAGACAGGCCAAAATCTACCTGATTCTGGCAGAGCTACTGAGAGAGAAGCTGTAACAAAATATATTAGGATGGTTTTTGGTGCTTATTCTGCAATTACATATTCTTAAGGACATCAACACCTAAATTAAATCTCCAGACAGTTGTACAATATGGGACCTTTAATTAAACACTGGACCTGATGTGTGATTTGGTGTGCTTAATCAAACTACCTTTTTTTAAATCAGAAAACCTTTTGGATCCAGCTGCCCATGCTGAGTTTGTGAGGGCCACTTCGGAGGTGCTTCCCAAAATACTGCGTAAGTTACAAGGCTTTTGGTCGATTCCAGACAACAAAATACAAAAGTGGATTAAGAGTTTGATTTCATAGTTAATGGTTTTCATTGTGTTGAATGATTTGTTTTCATTATGTTTTAGAAAAACTACATCATGATCAGAGGCAGCTGGACCTGTTCTTTGGCCTCCTCGGTGCGGTCATGATTGTAACCTCTGGTCACAGGCCAGGAGAAACCATGAACCTCACCGTGGAGGAATTTCATTCCTTTAAAGAGGGCAGAGATGGCCATGACATTTGTGTGAGGGTTGTAGTAGTCATTGTTTTGTTTGCATTTGTCTGTTTATATATATATAGTCATACACTTATTCATAATTATCTTACTTCACAGGTTAAAAAGCACAAAACATGTGCAACGTTCGGCCATGCAATACTCTCCATCACAAAGGGGGAGTATAATTGCATGGCTGAATTTCTAAAAATCCGTGGAAGCTTTGAGGGGAGCCAGTCAGCCCTCTTCTTTTTCAATTTGAAGGGTGGGGTGTTCAAGGGCCTCCTCAAAGCTTTCACTGCTGCATGGGAGTTTGTGGGCCTCCCAAAACCGGCCCCAACTTTCATGGCCTTGAGGAACTCTATGTCCACTCAGGTAAGTGTACATTTTGATACACACACACACACACACTGTCTCACTGTCATACATTCTCTCACACACACAAGCACACAAACACTTTCTCACACACTCATGCATGTTTCTGTGAATTGTGGGGACTTTCCATAGTCTTCTGTTGTTTTGATACTGACCAAACACCATTTTTATCCCCTAACCCAATCCTTACAGAAAACCTGTTTGCATTGTTGCATTTTCAGATAAACATCATGTAGTATTTTATTTTAATTTTTCCCTCATGGGGACCAAAGGCTGGACCCCACACAATTAAAAAAGTTTCAGGTTTTATTATACTTAAGGAGACAATGTGTTCATCTTAATGTGGTATAAACAAGGTGTGCAACACACACTCTCTCACACACACTTTGTCTCTCTCTCTTAACTCACACACACACACACACGTTTAGGGTGCTTTTTTGGCATTACAAAAATATAACAGGTACAAAAGTAGAAGTTAATAAAAGTAATACAGTAAACGGTAAGTAATACGCTAAAATAAAAAGCATTAGTAATAGTCAGCTGCAAATATGTCTTGACCCCAAAAAAATTCTATAAAGTGTGCAGGAGATGGACTGGGGGTCACTTATTGTCCCTCATGATGTGTCAGGTGAACACATATTCAGCTGCTAGAATACAGCAGGCTGCACATTACACCAGTAATACAAGCAGTTTCTCATTGTTTGACAGAGGCTGGAATCTCTGGTGTAAATGTACAAATGTAGAATAAAATGTTCCACAATTTGTGAGTATTTTATATAAAAATGTCCAATCCCACCCCAATCACAATAAAGACAAAAATGTTAATTTATGGGTTGTCACATCCACACCAAGTTAAACCTTTCATCTGATCAAGCAGAATGTTAAAGTCATCTTGAGCTTCACCAAGGTATCTCTGGCTAAAACTAGATAACGTTAAGCTGTGTTCACACCAAACGCGAATAGAGCGTCAAATTCACATCTACCGCGTCTAGTTTGCCGCTTGACCATTTTGAGATCATTCGCGCGTTAAATTAACTTCACTACAGACGCGAATTCGCATCATGGGGGGGCTTCTGCCAGCTGAGTTCACGCAGCATTTTCAACCGCCATTTTTATTCGGATAATTTTCAAAATATTACTGTTATTGTGTCATGAAATGTAGTTTTAAAAGTATTTCAGGCGAGAATGTAGTTGTTTTAAACTCAAATATGCAGTTTAATTATAATGACAGCGTCTATTTAAAAGATGTGTTTCGCCGATTTCGCAGATGAGCTCCATGCGATCAGCAGGAGCTCCGTCATCATGTATCCGCCGAGAGTAGCCTTACCTCGGCTAGACCTTCTGACATTTGCCACTGGCTCTGATGTGTCTTTAGTGGTTCAAGATAAAATATAATTTGTTTGGGGTAAAATGAAACGTTTCTTATCTTTGGCCAATTTATCTATTAATATGTTTTGTGTATACATATATATATATATATATATATACATACACACACACACACAATATATATATACTTTATATTCCAGTCTCTACAGGAATATGAACTTTTGTCATATAGCTCCGGTTGACTGCTCACTGACAACAGTTGTTCCTCCTTGTTGAACGAGTGGAGAAGGGTATTCCTGCACAACCGGAGGCTGAAGGAACATACTGTTGAATGAGTGACTCCTAGCAGGCTCCTGATTGGTTAACGCGGCACGAATTGATGCCCAAGTTCAAATTTTTCAACTCGGGCAGAAGATGCAAATTCCTGTCAAATGCTAAATGCATAAAAAGCGTCATTCGCGCGAACTAGACACCCGAATGAGGCGAATTCGCGTTATTCACGCCGCGAGACCTCCAGATGCACGTAAACGCACCTTTGCATTGACTTAACATTGAAATCATTCGCGCCAGACGCTCTGTTCGCGTTTGGTGTGAATACAGCATTAGTTTTAAGTTAGTCAGTCCATTGTGATGTACAAACTCAAATAGTGAACTGTTATCACGTTATTAACCTTGCAGTGAAAGTCAAAAACACATAAATGAAGGTCTATATTAGATTGCCTCTCCATATTAATCTAGTTAAATGTTACTTAAATCTTACTCTGTGGCATATGAACAATGTCGATAAGTGTCTTTGTGAAGGTAATATAATTCTTCCAATCTTTATTAAACCGGTCATTTTTAGCAATTCATTTTTTACATCTGAGATTTTTGTTTTTTGTTACCAATGTAGAAAATTTTTAAGTTAAATGTTCAGTTGCTAAATTGATGCTTCTCTTTACTAAATGTAGTCAGGAATAATGAGTATCATATTCTGTGAAGTGCAGTGAAGCCCTGGGCAGGAAAGTCATTCAGAAATACATTTTGAGAAAAAAAGTAGGATATCAACTTGTAATGTTTAGATTACATTTAAGGAAGTGGCTTCTTATTGAGTGTTATAGACTAGGCCTGGTTCTAACACATATTATGGCACTCACATTATATCACATTTCACAAATTATTAAAAGCTTGAAACTTATGCCAACTTTGGTTTTGGTCGATCGGATCAAGTAGATGAGGGAGGCATGTACTCATTTACAACTACTTTCTTAATCCATCTTTTTGGATCATTTCAATCTAATGAACAAAATTTTGCACTATTTAATTATAAATTACAAAATATGGCTCAATGGGAAAAATACAGAGAACAGTAGCTTTCATTTTTGCTCTGATAGCCACAAGACAACACCCAATACTGAGGAATGTTGAAAGAACATTGTAATTGGTATGTGATTCATCTTCAAACCAAACTGATGTCTTCAGCCGGCAAATTTTTAATTCTGTCAGGCTAATTTCCACTATGTCTGTAAATGGTCAAAATTGGACAAGCTCAAAACATTTTACACCATCTACACCTTTAGCGTTGTCCACTTTAGAGCTTTGCAACTAATCCAATACAATGATCATGCGTATGTAACCTGTAAAGCCGGTTCTGTGATTATTAGTGAATCTCCTTCACGTTCATACAGATGGAGCAGCGTTTAATACACAGAGCCCTAGTTCGTTGATAGGCTATGCATAGTTCATAATCGAATGTGATTAATCTGCGATTATGAACATGATTTTGTGTAGCTTGTCAGTGTACCACGACTCTGTATAGTAAATGCCACTCCATCTGAAAGCACACTAATTATTAACTTACTAATCAAAGAACCGGTTTTCTTACTGCTAAATTCAGAAAAAACAGAGATTATAGGACCTAAAAACTCTGTTTGTAATAACCTAGAACACTGTCTAAGACTTGATGGTTGCTCTGTCAATTCTTCGTCATCAGTTAGGAACCTAGGTGTGCTATTTGATCGTAATCTTTCCTTAGAAAGCCATGTTTCTAGCATTTGTAAAACTTCATTTTTCCATCTCAAAAATATATCTAAATTACGGGCCTATGCTCTCAATGTCAAATGCAGAAATGTTAATCCATGTATTTATGACCTCAAGCTAGTCCAAAATGCAGCAGCAAGAGTTCTTACTAGAACCAGGAAGTATGACCATATTAGCCTGGTCCTGTCCACACTGCACTGGCTCCCTATCAAACATCGTATAGATTTTAAAGTATTGCTTATTACTTATAAAGCCCTGAATGGTTTAGCACCTCAGTATTTGAATGAGCTCCTTTTACATTATACTCCTCTACGTCCGCTGCGTTCTCAAAACTCAGGCAATTTGATAATACCTAGAATATCAAAATCAACTGCGGGCGGCAGATCCTTTTCCTATTTGGCGCCTAAACTCTGGAATAACCTACCTAACATTGTTCGGGAGGCAGACACACTTTTGCAGTTTAAATCTAGATTAAAGACCCATCTCTTTAACCTGGTTTACACATAACATACTAATATGCTTTTAATATCCAAATCTGTTAAAGGATTTTTAGGCTGCATTAATTAGCTAAACCGGAACCGGAAACACTTCCCATAACACCGTACTTTCTACATCATTAGAAGAATGGCATCTACGCTAATATTAGTCTGTTTCTCTCTTGTTCCGAGGTCACCGTGGCCACCAGATCCAGTCTGTATCCAGATCAGAGGGTCACTGCAGTCACCCGAATCCAGTACGTATCCAGACCAGATGGTGGATCAGCACCTAGAAAGGACCTCTACATCCCTGAAAGACAGCGGAGACCAGTACAACTAGAGCCCCAGATACAGATCCCCTGTAAAGACCTTGTCTCAGAGGACCACCAGGACAAGACCACAGGAAACAGATGATTCTTCTGCACAATCTGACTTTGCTGCAGCCTGGAATTGAACTACTGGTTTCGTCTGGTCAGAGGAGAACTTGCCCCCAACTGAGCCTGGTTTCTCCCAAGGTTTTTTTCTCCATTCTGTCACCGATGGAGTTTCAGTTCCTTGCCGCTGTCGCCTCTGGCTTGCTGAGTTTGGGTCACTTCATCTACAGCGATATCATTGACTTGATTGCAAATAAATGCACAGACACTATTTAACTGAACAGAGATGACATAACTGAATTCAATGATGAACTGCCTTTAACTATAATTTTGCATTATTGACACACTGTTTTCCAAATGAATGTTGTTCAGTTGCTTTGACGCAATGTATTTTGTTTAAAGCGCTATATAAATAAAGGTGACTTGACTTGACAGACTAGATGCACATGAACATAGCATTTATTTGCACAGCCCTAGTCCAATTGTGATCAGATCGACCAAAACATCTCTCAATATCAGGTGGAAACAGCCTTTATAATCTTGGGGTCTCATTCGGGGTCTTTCCCTTCCAGACATAGCAAGTGCAGTACTACTACTAATAATACGGCATGAAATGAGATATGAGCATTTTCTTTTTGTGATAAAGTAAAAAAAAAATAGCTCTAACGGTAAATGGTTATAAATAATTGCAATTGATTCATCACAATTATTTATCAGCTTCAAGTAGTAACTGTAGCAGAATTAAATTGCAATCAACTAATCTGTTCATCCAGCAAACATTTAGTGTAAACATTTTGGGCTAAAACTTTAGAATACCGTTTCTTACTGAATAAAAAATAAGAAATTACTGAAGAACTAAAAGGTATTTCTCCTTAAGTAACAGTTAGCTAATCAATAACTAATGAATTCTGTCATAGCTGCTTAAAAACTACTATAAATGATCTACTAGTCACGGTTCAAGAAAAATAACTATGAAGTAACTACTAATGAGCAGGTATACATAATTAGGCATGGGCCTATTACCAGATACCAAAAATGTCACAGTTTCAAAACCACTAATATTTTCCATTATAGCGTTCTTGCGGTGTGCACAGTTTTCCATGTCTCCTCAATGACTGCAGTAGTAGGAATCAGTGAGGCTGAGTGCAGTGTAGTGAGTAACACTGACCTCTCCTTCTGTTGGTGTGAGTGAGCGGTCATTCACGTGTGTGTGTGTGTGTAGGATGGACGAATTTAAGACCCGGGTACTCTTCACATTCAGCGCTCCTTTCCATCTTGCGCACAGACAGATGAGCTCCACACATGCGCAGTACCATGGGGTGCACGGCTGTGCACGAGCCCTTTTGATGACAGAAATAGCGTTTTTTGCCTTATTGCAACTCTCTGCTCTGGATTTGCACAAACTGCGTTGCAATGCAATCATTTTCCAAAAAGTGAAAATATGAAGTCTGTTAATACACAGGCCAGAAACGCTGAAGAAAAAACATATATTATAATATTCTGTATGTTGCTCTAAAACAAAATATATTGTGTCCAGTGGTAAAACATTTTATTTTTACCCAGTCATTTAAAAATAAATTTTCAGAGCACTAACAACTAAACAGTGATACCATGAAACAGTGATATTTTTTGCTTAAGGTTATCATACTGTCAAATCTCATACGGCCCATACCTACTCCAAATTCTGGACCTTTCTTATAAGAGTCACTAGTAGTAACAGTACTATGGAAATTAAATTTGTTAATAAATACAATACATTTTATGGAGGTCCAAGTAAAAGAGTAATATTTAAAATGCAGTTCAAATTAACAGCTTGAGACTTGAGTGATGTCAGTATTGATAAGACCTGTGTAATATTAATGTTTAAATATATAAATACATAGACACATATAGGGATGTGCATTTGAAGCAAAAGTAATAATTGATAATTGGAGTATTAGTCGATAAGTAGTCGATAATCGCCCCCCTCCGGCGCATGCACCCACACACACATAAACACACACCCATATGAAGAGAGAGTGGGGTAGTGCTGCAACTAACGATTATTTTGATAATCGATTAATCGATTAATCTTCATGTACTTCTATTTTAGTTTTGCCAATTAAATTACTAACAAATGGTCTTAATCATCCAACATAGACTTTTTAGATATATTAACCATTTTGCATTGTCATATCCTCATCAAAAATATACCTGGAGTTGTTTTATTGTGTGTTAGTAATCCTTGTCAAACTCTTCTGTAATCAAAACACTGACCCATACTCTAGCAAATTTCACAAGGAGATTTCAAATAATGTTTTCACCACGGCAGTCCTTAGGGAAAGTAGTTTAACATCCTGAACAAAGCTTAAGGAATCTTTCAGAACATATTTTCACGAAGAATAAGAATAAAACAGAATAAATGTGCAGTACATTGCATTTTATTTTATCCTGTAAACACACAACACCGCAAGGTCTCTCTCCCTCACATCAAAATCAGCTGATCCCAGGGTCGTCGCTAGTGGGGTGAAAGGTGGTGACGATTATAGGGGCACACGGCTGAGGGGGGGGCTGAGGCCAGCCTAAAAAGACGCTGAGGACAGATGACAGGCCACTGTTGCTTGTGGTCACAAAAGCTTACCATTTTAACGTGTTTTTAAGCCTTGCCACTTGTCGATTTAAACATTCAAAAGAGTTTAAAGCATTCAAACAAGATGCAGAAAAGCTCAACTGAGAAGCTGTTACTCGTGCGCTGTGTTCGGTGAGCATGCGGAGAGAGAGAGAGAGAGAGAGAGAGAGAGAGAGAGAGAGAGAGAGAGAGAGAGCCGCGTCTCACAGACAGCAACACTGAACCGAGCTCTACTTTGTGAAGTTCTCCTTGAACTTCCCCCTGCACCTGAACGAACAAATATAAATCGCAGTTTAAACAAACAGAAAAGGATGTGAAAGAGCCCAATTCAGCACCGCGGTGTTCTGGTGTTCAGAACTCATGCAGAGAGAGGCGTCTCAAAACGCCTCAACACTGAATTTTCCTTATTTTGCTCTTGTACCGTCAAATACAAATACAGTCAAGTTCATACCGTCTTAGAAAGTATGTTCGAAAAAAAACTGTCAGTTATTTCTTAAGTGAAAGTAAAAAGTTTAGAAAAAATTTGACGTGTATTATGTTGGATGGGTTCATCATCTCTTAAAGTGACCGCACCTAATTTAGCTATAGCTGCTGTAATGTTAATCCAAGAAAATGAAAGAAAAATCACTCAATGCTCTTGACTGAATTACTTTGTAGTTTTACCAAGAATGCACAGTCAAACCAGCAATTATTCAGACACCAAATATATTTATTTATTACTAGTAGTTGCAGGACACTATAATACATTTATGCAGGCAAGTATAGCAAAATAAAGTGAACTGCAACATATTATACCCAAAAGTCTGATTTGTGACCTAATGACTCCTTTGAGCAGATTCATTGTAATGAATGGTTAAAGCAATTGGTCTTCCCTTCAGTGTCGGAATCGGTGTATAACAAATCATTACTTCTTAGAAGAACATACACATCTGAAAAGAGAAAGTAAGTGTGCTTATCCCATTTAGCAAGAGTGTTAAGTAAAATTTAGAATTAATAATCCACAGTATGTATAGGCCTATGACAATGTGTAGTAAATTAAAGTAAAACATATAAAATAATTTAAAATTAGACTGGAGTGAGATGAAACTAGATCTGTTGCTATAGCTAGCTGCTAATTTTATATGAGTCTATCAAAAAATAATTTTATCTTTCTTAACTATGAAAGCCAGTCGTGAAAAAAAAAAAAAAAAAAATCACAGCTTTTTTTTGCAAAGAGGGCAAGAAAAGATGACAGTGATCGTTTTTTCATGAATAGGATAAAAAAAAAAAACCCTGGAACTCACATTTTAAAGTAAAATCCATCAGAAGGTTGTCCAGAAAAATAACAAAAAAAAAACTGCTGTGTGAAAAAGAGCAGTGAATACTTAGAAAAAAAAGTTTATTTCAAATACTTTTAAACATTTACCTCTCTCATTCAGTCATAATTAGGCTGCACGACTGAATTATGAACTGGTAAACGACAAACTGATCACAGAACATGTTCGTAAGTAAAGCTTTTTAGTTGTAACTGTTAAAACGCAATGATATTAGCTTTTACGACTAAACATTTGCAAACAACCTTGTACTGGAGAATCTGCACAAATAAAAAGTCTTAAACTGTTCAGTAGTGCAGAGTTTAAAGGTTACTCTTCTGTTTTCTTCAGCTCCCACACTTTGGATGACTTCGTTCGATTAGTTTAATCTTCTGCTTTTTTTTTTTTCTTTCTCGAGCTTACTCCACTGCAGTGCCGTCTGTCTCCACCATCTCGTTGAATGCTACAGACGCAGTTCGGGAAACACGTGACATAAAACGAGGCCAGCTATTGGCTATTCGCTACTTCTCCTGCTGTACTGGCTGAGCACAACCTGCGGTGGCTCATTACTGCCACACTTTGGTCAGCGCAGATTTAAAATATGAACAAAATGAGCCGGTTACGGCAAATAAAAGTTGTTTAGCAACTAATCGATGACTAAATTAGTTGACAACTATTTTAATAATCGATTTTAATCTATTAAATCGATTAGTTGTTTCGGCTCTAACAGAGATTGTTCAGGCTTTCAATCTCTATGATAACAAACTGTTTAATATATTAGAGAAAGGTCTATCCTAACCCAAGTCAATCCATGGTTGTATGATTGCTGAAACATTAATATAACATAACCAAATGATGGCAATTATTAACATAAAAGGCCCATCTATTATCAACTGCTCACAAGGCTGTAGGAGCCTAGGACTCACATTTGTTGTATTTAACGAAACAACAAATAAAAAAAGACAAATTCAGAAATGTAATTTCTCTAGGAAATTATACAAACTTTTCCAACACAACATGGCTTTACTTTCTTTCTCTCTTCTTAAATGTAATGTTTGGTGAGTACAAAATAATAATCTATTTTATGTTAAACGTAGAATAAAATTAATGGGAAACATTTAATAAAACAGTGAACTGAGTGCTCTACCAAAATACCACATTTTCTCAACACTGTAAATTCTTAAATGCTATATGACAACAATTACCTGCACAAAGGAGAGAATAGTGAGTCTAACTAAGATATAATGCAGCTCCATCTGTTCGAGAAAAGATTTCACTCGATTAGAAAGCACATGGAAAAATAGCGCACATTCAAAGATTATGGAGTTCATGCACACAGAAATAAAACTATCAAAATAGAAAACACACTCTAAAAATCAGTTAGTGTCCACTGTGTGCGATCCCTAACATACATCGTCTAACACGTTTTTCACTGTGAATGCTGTTCTCTCTTTACAGGTGAACCAAGCTGTCCCTCACAATGAGGAGAACATACTTTTGGAGGAAGATATATGTTTTCCTTCCAACATGAGCAAGAAGCAAACTGAACATTAACCAAGCTCCAATTAATTAATCATTTCAGTCTGAAAGAACATCGCTATGAACAACTGTCAACACTTGAAACTGAAAGAGGGGTAACTGATTACTCACAGAATGATGAATCTCAGGTATGTGCTGTATGTTTTTTTTTGTTGTTGTTGGTGGGGGCATCAAATTTTCTTTCAGTATTTATATGTTTAATATTCCTCAAAGGGGCATTTAATACAATGATGTTTTCCCCACAGATATATTGTGAGGAATCCTCCTTTTCTGACTACATTGACAACAATTATGTCCCTTGTACAGACGGTAGCTCATCAGACAACAGTTGTGAAAGTGAAGAACTAAATATCTGCCATGTCGAGCCAGCGAAGGGAGGTGCTGTAGAGGTGAAGAGGACAACAGACACAAGTACAAGCTACAAGTACAAGCAACAAAAAAATAGATACAAGAAGATACAATATTGTGCCTATTGTCAGAAGCCATACTCTAAAATTGCACGGCATTTGGAATTTGTTAATCGCAATGAACTTGAGGTAGCGAAGGCATTCAGCTTCGATAAAAGGTCAAAGGAAAGAAGAGTGAGATTATGCCTTTTGAAAAGTAGAGGGAACTTTACCCATAATGCTGCAGTTTCAAAGCCGGAAATGAGGAAATGGTTGCTTGCAGACGGCCCAAAGAAGTAAAATCTACCTATGACTTCATTCACTGTATCCACTGTCAGGGTCTGTACAACAGAAAGACACTATGGAGACACATCCGAACATGCCCCCAGAACCCCAAAAATGAAGACCACACAATTGGGCAAAAGAGAGTTCAGTCAATCAACAGCTTGACCCTTCCTCCACCAGTGGATGTTAGCAAAAGTCTGTGGACCATTGCTTGTGAGATGGTCAATGATGAAGTTTCATACGTTGTCAGGAATGATTGATACATTCTTCTTTAAGGGGAGCAGATTTACAACAGGCTGAAGTCACATTCAGGAAGAAATTATTACACTAAGCAGAAAATGAGGGAAGTAGAAAGGTTGCTCATCACTGCCAGATCACTGACACCCATTCATAATATGGAGGACTTCATCAAACATCTACAAGATTCCATCACTGGCACTGAAGCTTGGAAACAGCTTGGTGAAGATTGCCAACTCTGTTGAATGCAATGCACTGATGTCAGGATGCGACACGGCTGCAGAGTCTGCACGAAACTTCAGATGTTTATATGAAAGCAAATGGAATGAAGTAGTGTCTGCAGCTGCACTGACTACTCTGGACGCAGCTAAATGCATTAAGCCACGAGTCCTACCATTTACAGATGATGTCAAAACACTGCACTCATTTTTGAACTCAAAACAGCAGGAGTATGTGGGTGCCCTACAAGAGAAACCAAACGGACTAAACTGTGACAAAAACGACAATGTTTTAGTTTTTTTTTGTTAAGGAGAACTTAGATACTCGTTTGCAAAGCCAGTAAACGTCAGTTCTGTATAGGATGATTATTTTTATTTTACCTTAAAATTACATTGACTTAATTTGATTTAAAAATCACCTGCTGTAGCACACTGAAAAAAAGAGTTTAATTCATCCTGTTTTATGGTGTCTCCTTTATCTATACACCTTTGACCTATTTATTTATTATTCTCAGGTAGGTAAGGAAAGTCGACTCTGGACAAAACTATAAGCATCTCAAAAATACAAAAAATTGCTTACGGCTCTTAAATTACTCTTGTAGACAATAACTTGGCAATAATATAAGTTTTATTAAAGTTAAGAAAAGTTAAATATAAGTACTATAGTAAAGTTACAAAATCAAGATACAATCAGCTGGTATCAGGCTGGTATTCAGTATTGATGTCCGATTTGCAAACGAATCAGTTCACCATTTCGAACTGAATCGTTTGAAACGGTTTGCATCTCCAATAAACATTAATACACAAATGACTTAAGCTGTTAACTTTTTTTAAATTGGGTGACACTCCCTCTGAGTTCAAACAAACCAAGAGTAATTCAAAAAACAATCCTGGAGTAATTCATTGACTCAAACAGTACACTGACTGAACTGCTGTGAAGACCGAACTGAAGATGAACACCGAGCTGAGCCACATAACGAACGAACACGCCCACTGCTGGAACAGTTCTCGTTCTCGAGTACAGAACCGGTTGCATGGGGGTTCGGATCACCAGTACACTGAACCGAAAACTGTTTCTTTCGGATCCCAGACAGCAAGTAGTTTTGGCCCAGATCTGGCCCACATCTGGCCCCATTGGATTTCACGCGGGCCGGATCTGGACCAACACTATATTGCTGTCTAGGATGCATCAGATTTGAGAACCGATGAACTGATGATACTGCGCATGCGTGTAATTTTGAAGTATTTTGTTTTAAACATCGGAAAGTCTGATAAAATAACTATTTTATTCTACTAATTATTTTATTTTCCTTTTTTTTTTTTTTTTTTTTGACGAATGTTTGAACTGAACCGAACTGATTATTTTGGTGATTTATTCTGAACTGATTCTGTGCTAATGTAATGAGTGCGGTTAATCCGAGGGGTTGAATGAAGGGCAATCTGGCGAAACGTAAGTTCATTTAATAAAAAATACATCGCAATGGATTATATACAGAAAGTGGATCATGGTTTCTGTGCTGATGACAGCTAATTTATTTACTTTATATCTTCAAGACTATATCTTCCTTGTATGCACATTATTGCTTTTACTGTATTTGGGTGCGTTGTTGCAAAACTTAATTGTAAACTTTTCATGATTATGAGGTTTTTAACTTACAATACATTTTGCATACAGCATTAATTATTGGGTTTCATTTTTGTACTTAAGCAAAAGCAGTAATACTACTGATTACAAAGTTTAGTTTAAAGCAAAACAAGCATTAATCAAGACAGTACAATTGCAAAATCATCATCTCCATTAACAATCCAATTAAAACAAATTAGGGTAATGATTCACATCTATATTTTTGAACTTCAGACAGTAGTTATTTATTTTTCATTGGCTCAAGTAAAAAAAAAAAAAGCTGTGAATCATTACCCTATTTTTTTTTTTTTTTAATTGGACAAATGAAACACTTTGCATCTTTGTTTTATTCGCACCAACATTATTTGATTTTAACATTTTGGAATATTGGTAAAGACCTTTTTTTATTTGAAACCAAATTTAAAAACTAAAACATAAGCTAAATGCTGATGTCTGTACCATGTATATATGTTTGTATTGAATGTAGGCTAAGTTGAGATGATTACGGTTATTGTTTTCAATAGCCAAAAGCCAGTTTGGCATAATAAATACCAAATAAACATCTTGTATATGCATACTTTCCTTCTTTCTTGTTTGTTGCTTAAAAAAAAAATCATGATCGGTGCATCTCTAATTTTAATACAGAAGCAATGTAGTAGAAGTTTAGCTTCACAGATTTTTGTAATAGACCACATCGAGTGAAAATAAAGTAGAAATGGTGTGATCGTGGCATTCAACCACTTTATGCTTTTGTCCTAATTAGATGAAAGGGAGCAACAGCTCCATTGATGAGGCATAACCACAAACTTTAAGCTGCAGAAGACAAGAGCATGAGGATCACGTGAATGGTACATGCATTTATTCCAATTCTATACATTATTATTCCTCCAGCTCTGCCTCTACTCCATTACTCTGAATAATTCCGCTGGATAGGAAGTGTACATTTCAGCAATTGCATGAGTCACTGTGCTGTACTTTAGATAGTTGCTTATTTTTCCACAATCAGCAGGCAACCTGCAAGACGAGGGATCTCAAAGCGAGGGACACAAAGTTTCTTTGAAGAAAAAACCCCATGTCGTTCCAAACCCATAAAAGCTTAGTTTGTCTTAGGAACACAATTTAAGATATTTTGGATGAAAACAGGGAGGATTGTGACTGTAGCATAGACTGCCAAGTAAATTACACTGTCAAGGTCCAGGAAAATATGAAAAGCATCGTCAGAATATCCATCTACCATCAGTGGTTCAACCGTAACATTATGAAGCAATGAGAATACTTTTTGTACACGAAGAATACAAAAATAATTACTTTTTTTAACAATTCATCTCCTTTGTCTCTCCAAATCAGCGTAGCACCATTTTCACAAATCTAAGCAGTATGCAGGCAGCATACACTCTTCTGTATCAGCTCTTCTGTATCAGTCGCTGTTTTGGTTCAAACCAAAGTGTAAATACACATAAAAAAATGCATCTTTGTGTTGCGGCTGGTACAGAAAAGTGTATGCCGCCTGCGTACAACTTAGATTTATGAAATTGGTGCTACGTTGATTTGGAGTGACACAGTCTACTGCCGTGTTTCTACTGTCGGGCTAAAACAGGCCATGCTAATGCGTGCCAGTCGGGTTTCCACTGTCACTTCCGGGGCTTGATCGTGCCTCGGCGGGGCTTCTCCGGGGCCAGTGGCAAGGGTTTTTTGGCCGGACGAAAACCTTGGGGCAAAGCGGGCCAGCTGGGGCTAGAGGAGGGGTAATGAACAAAGGCAGAGTTTCTCTGCATCTAGAGAGCTCAGCACTGCAGATAATTTCAGAGAGATAACAACTTTAACACCAGTATTAAACACTTTTTAAAATAAGTTGTTATCAAAGCTCACTCTTAGTCAGCAGCGAGTGTTTGAAAAAACTTGATTCGATGTGGATTATAATCACAATTCAAGGCAGAAATATTTATAAGTGATGTAAAGACTGTGCATGGTAAACATTAACATTACCACAGTCAACATTGTAAATGCAACCACTTGAAGAAATCAGACATCAGCTTCTTATTCTCTATCACAATTGTGTGTTTAGTAACATATTTTATCTGTCATAAGTCTCGTCATAAGTCTCGAGTTTAGCTCCACGTAGCATATGTCATAAAAAAAAAATATATATTTTTGTTCGGGAGCTTTTATAAAAATAGAGTCTGCGCTGCAGATCATTTCAAAAAGCTAACAGCTATAACACCAGCATTAAACACTTTTTTAAAATAAGTTGAGCTCAAAACTCACTTTCAGTCGGCAGCATGTGTTTGAAATAATTTGATCCGATGTGGATTATAATCATACAAGGCAGATATATTTAAAACATTACCACAGTAAACATATTAAATATGACCGCTTGAAGAAATCAGACGTCAGCTTCTTTCTCTCTATCACAACTGTGTATTCATTTAGTAACTTATTTTATCTGTCATAAGTCTTGTTTCGAGAGTTTAGCTCACGTTGCCTATCATAGAAATATAATGTTTTGTTTTTTTTTGGGAGCTTTTATACAAATAGAGATATTATCATTCATTTTAAATGTGACATATTGGCTACTGTGGCTACAAATAAACAGAAACCGACTCGACTGAATAAGCAGGCTATTTTTAAAATAAGTAAATAAAATACAAATTCATTAATTTCTGTGCGATTTAATTTTGAGTCCTGATAAATTCATTCATTATGATCAATGTATCACTTATTCTGTAGTAAAACATGGATGCTTTTGAATATGTTTTTTTTAACAAAGCATACAAACACACGGCCGCTCTTATCATGTTCGTTTTGTGATCGCGCTAGTTCCAGTGACTTTTTCTTAGTTTTCTGATAACTTCCCTTTGTTGGTGAAATGATGGGGTTGCGTGACGTTGTTCTGAGAGGCGTGTAAAGGGTGTGTTTTAGTGACGTGCAGCGGTTCTTCAGGCTCCACTGTGGAAACCCTGCGCTACTCTGGCATCTGTGCTACTGGCCAGACAGTGGAAATGCAGCTTATGCTACAGTCACAAGCCTCCCGGTTTTCATCCAAAATATCTTAAATTGTGTTCTGAAGATGAACAAAGCTTTTACAGATTTGGAACGACATGGGGGTAAGTGATTAATGACAATTTTTATTTTGGAGTGGAGTAACCCTTTAGCTTAAAGTCATAAGAATACCACATTTACTGTAAAGATACTAGAGTGCAATATTAAGAGAATTAACACGGCCTTTCAAAGTAGAGGTCTTCACAGTGCACCCGAGACCTTTTGACGCGGGACCCGTACGAGTTCGGGTCTATATTTTAAATGATCAGCCAGGTCTGGGTCGGTTCCGAATCTATTACCTCGGGTCCAGGGTCTGTTTAACATTGTGTGTAATACCCATGCAATCGGAGTCATCGGACTCGAAGAACACCCAGCCGTGATCAAACACTGCTTGTGTTTTTTGTAACTTGCATCTTGTAAAATTAGGAAAAGAAAAGAGTGAGCCAAAAAAAGTGATCTCTCTCTCTCTCTCTCTCTCTCTCTATCTCTCTGCCTTTAGAAGCAGAGCGTGCAGATTTAGAGTTAATGCAAGTGCACGCACAGGAATAATGCTTGCAGACTTGACACACTCATATTTAATATATGTGACCAATCACGGAAAGTAGGGACACAAGTTGGTTCTGGAGCATTTTCTAGTTATTCACAGATTCTGAAAGTGTAGTCTCCAAGCTTTCCAACGATGTGTAACATATGGAAATCTGATCATATTTGGAGAAGTGTTGCCATTTGAAGGTAGGTGTAACAGGGTTAAAAAGAGTACTTAATTTAAGAGTTTTGATGTGTGAATTTCATAAAATAAGCATTTGGTTAAATTCAATGGTGTTCAAAGGCTCCCCTCCTGTGGCTATTAATGGTACTGCAGACAGTGTATTTTGTCGCTCTTCTCTTGCCGTACTCCAGCAGATTTGAGTGTCGCTGCTGTGGGTATGTATGATTTTTCACGCTCTAACTCATTAACAGATTAATTGTAATAATGATATGTTTTAAGTGGATCTTTTCGATTGCAATATCTTTCATACATGTATTTGAACGTATATTTAATCCATTTAATGCTTTAACAGGATTGTTGAGGTTGTTATAATATGTACTGAATTTCCACATGCGTCACACCAGTGTGAACGAGTTCAATTAGAGTGGTTATTGTCTATGTCTCAACATTATGACAATTATTTGTATTATGAGTTGAGTGAATGTGTAATTTCTATTTTTCTAGTCTTGAATGTCTGCAGTAGTTTATCTTCAGCCAAAGTGATTTGTGCCATTTTATTTCCAAAAGATAAAGGCAAGCACAAGGAAACCCACGTGTGAGTGTGTTTGTTCACGTCTGTTACACTGGTGCCGTGACTCCTTGGATCCTTTGATCAGCTCGACGCAGATCGACCGTGATTGCTGTGTGCCGGTCAAGCTCAGCGGTGGACCAGATCTTCATCGCTCTGTGCAGGTCAAGTTCGTCAGTGGGTCAAGTCTTCGATGTTTTGGATGAGGACAGTACATATACACACACTCAGTTATTGGGACTGTGCATTCGTTTTTCAAATACACAACGCATAGACACATTTGACATAGTACTGCTTTGACTGTCGTCGAGTTCAGAACAATTTAAAATAGTGAGCTTTCTTATTACCGAGACAGTTACATATATTTTGTTTTGTTTTTTTTTATTTTGCTTTATTTTTTTTACCCTTTTTCATGTAATTTTTTTTTATATATCATTATGGCTGAAAAACACGAGTATGATGGAGACCTGGATGCATCATGTTATAGTAACATGGGTTTCTCCAGAGGAAGGGGTACATGGTTAGTTGGCAGCTCTTATGGTGGGATTTTTAGTGAAGGCATGAACCAGGGGGTTGGACGACCACAAATACATGGTGACAACGGTAGGGGTATTGGGTTAAGTCAGACCCTGGGTGGTACCCCTGTTGGGCGGGTTCCTGGTGAGGGTCCGTACACTTCAACACCTGGCGTTGATAGAGTTGCTTTCGACCACCTCACAGACATGGTAGGCCAGCTAGGTACGCATATTGGCGAGTCAATAGTTGCAAAATTAGTGTCTTCTGGTTTAGTTAATACAAATGCTGATTGCCAAACCAATTCATTCAGTTGCGCTCAGACACCAGTGCGCACAGAACAGTGCACACATACACAAGTGATGTCACCACAAGTATCAGTGCACATGAAGTCAGAGCATGACATATTCCGAGGTGATGGCACTGATAAGTATGGTGTTGAGGAGTGGATAGACAGGACAAAAGCATGCTTAAAAAAGCAAATGTGCCCTGTTCAGGACCAAGCCGAAGAAATAATGAGTAGACTGACTGGAAAGGCAAAGGATGTTGTCAAGGTCAGCCTGCGTAGTGATAGTATGCTCAACATCAGGCGGAACCCTGAGATAATTTATGATATTCTTATGCAGTACTTTAGTGAAGCTCCCTCTTGCCTGCCACTCGCAGATTTTTATGCCACTCTCCCCAGAGCCAAAGAGAATCCTGTGGACTACTGGATTCGAATTAATAAAGCAGCTGATCTAGCCGATGAGGGACTGCGGAGACAAGGCAAACGTTTTGACAACATAAGAGAGGAGGTAACACGGATGTTTGTTAAATTCTGTCCTGACCCCAGTTTAATGAGCATATTCAGATGCAAGCCGATTCAAGAATGGAGTGCGAAAGAAATCCAGAGCAGGATTGATGATTACCAGAGGGAATTCAGGAGCCGAGGAAATACTAGCATGAGTTTACAGAGTCACACAACTACAGTGTTCGGCAGTGATTATGGTATGTACGATTGCCATAAAACAGAGTCGGCTGCTGTCCCTATCCAATCATTCTGTTCTGTGACTAATGAGCAGGTACGCCGCCAGCCAGAGCCTGTGTCAGTGCCAAGTCAGGCACAGCATCAGCCCTCCTCCTGCTCAACTTCTACCCTAGAGTTATCTCAACACACACAACAGGCTGAGAGTCAGTTGCTCACTCGTATGATGGAGATGATGGAGCAGCTTATGGGCAGGGTGCAATTTCGTGATATTTCTAGTCCTAGACGTGGCTCTAGACAGCAGCGCAGTTTTGCCAGAAGTGCCTGTAGAGTCTGTAATGACAACAAACATACCACAGTGGCACACTGCATGACAGAAAAACTGTGTTTTGCATGCTTCTCCCCTGGGCACACAAAGAAGGAATGCCCTAAACATTCCCTTGACCAGGCACAGCATGAGGGAAACTAGCAGACCCGTATTCGGAGGGAGGCAATGCGGGTCATCATAGTAACTCCCAAGCCATTGATAATTGTCAAATTGAGAATGCATACCTGTCAGTCAAAGGAAGTTGTAATCATTCAGAGGTCATTTATCAGAACACGCATGTTGTGGGTGGACGTGACAGCCTCTTTTATACGCCAGTGAAGATTGGAGGGACGGTGACATTGAGTGCAATGTTGGACAGTGGTTCGATGGCCTGCACTATAAACGAGTCTGCTGAGATGAGACTGAGATCAGCTGGTGCAGTGGATGAATGTAGTGAGTTTAAAACTGATGTCACCCTTGTAGGATGTGGAGGGCTGCGCGTAATACCTAAATCATCTTTCAATCTTACCATGGAAGTTTATGGAATAAAGATGTTAGTGCCCACTTTAGTAGTTCCTGGACAACATGATGAGCTGATACTTGGAACTAATGTTATTAAACACATTCTCAGATACTTCAAATTGTGTGATGGATTTTGGCAGGCTGTGTCTAGACCGACTTCAGCAGACCCTGAATGTGAAAGCTTCCTGTCAATGCTTGCTGGATTGAACCGGTGGAGAGGGGAGGAGATACCTGGGAAGATAGGAACAGTAAGATGTAACTCCGCTGTCTATCTTGAGCCGGGCCGTGAGTACCTAGTATGGGGGAAGCTGCCCAAATCTGCTGTTGTGTCCCCAGGAAGTGCAGTCATGACTGAGCCTACGTCTTCTCACTCTGCTCCCAGAGGTGTTATGGTGGCTAGACTAATCATATCTCTGTGGGGAGATGGATGGGTCCCCTTGAAGCTTATCAACACTTCAGGCAGTCCAGTGTTCTTGAGACGGAATGCTAAAATTGCAGATCTTTATCCGTGCATTGCCCTTGAAGATCTTGATGACGCCAATACTGTTGACCCTTTCTTGGTAAACTGCCCCACAAGGTTGTCTGATGATGTGTCCGAACTGTCGTCTGTGGGTGAGCGACTGAAGTCAGTTGGGCTGGACAGTCTTAACATTGACTCCTGTGATATCTCAGATGCATGCAAGCAACGGTTGCTGAACCTGATTCTATGTTATGAAGACATCTTTTCACGTGGCCATCTTGATTGTGGGGAAGCAAAGGGTTTTGTCCACAGAATACACCTCTCGGACACCAGACCATTCAGGCTTCCTTTCAGACGGGTAGCTCCCGGTCAATATCAAAAACTACGTCAGGTGCTGACTGAAATGGAGGAGAAGGAGATTATTAGGCGATCTACCAGTGAGTACGCGTCTCCTCTCGTTTTGGTCTGGAAGAAGAATGGGGACCTGCGTGTATGTACAGACTTCCGCTGGTTGAACAGGAGGACACTGAAGGATGCGCACCCTCTTCCACATCAGGCGGATTGTTTGGCAGCTCTTGGCGGTAACGCCCTGTTTAGTACAATGGATTTGACGTCCGGATTCTATAATATGCAGCTGCATGAGGAGGACCGCAAGTTTACCGCCTTTACGACGCCTATGGGCCTTTTTGAGTACAATCGGTTGCCTCAAGGCCTCTGCAACAGTCCTGGCAGCTTCATGCGTATGATGATGAACATATTCGGGGATGAAAACTATCTCAGTCTCCTTTGTTATCTGGATGATTTGATTGTCTTCGGCCCAGATGAGAAAACTGCTCTCGATCGCTTGGAAATGGTGTTTGGCAGGCTCCGCACAAACAATCTTAAGCTGGCTCCAAAAAAATGTCATCTGATGAGGAAATCAGTGAAGTTCCTTGGGCATATGATTGATCAGAAAGGTGTTTCCACGGACCCAAGCAAAGTTGAAAGCATCTCTAAGATAAGCAGTTTGGATTTGATGGAGCTTGATGGTAGATGTCCTTCTCAGAAGAAAATAAGATCATTCTTGGGAATGGTGAATTACTACCAACACTTTATTCCAAACTATTCTGCTGTAGCCAAGCCACTCTTTAATCTTCTAAAGGGTCAAAAGGTGAGAGCGAAGAATCCGAGACAGCTGGATCATGCTCGTCGAAATAGAAAGCTGAGACCTGGTGACTGGACACAAGCTCAGGACCAGGCTGTTGAGAGGCTAAAAAAATCATTGGTTGAGAGTGTTGTCCTTGCCCATCCAGATTTTAATCGCACTTTCATACTGGCAACGGATGCTTCCTTGGACGGTATTGGAGCTGTTCTCTCACAGGTCCCAGAGGGGGAGACTAAAGCCAGGCCGGTAGCCTTCGCCAGTAAGTCTCTTTCTCGGTCACAGCAAAATTATCCAGCACATAGGTTGGAGTTTCTGGCCTTAAAATGGTCTGTATGCGATAAATTCAGTCATTGGCTCAAAGGACATGAATTCACTGTCTTGACTGACAATAATCCTTTGGCCCATATACTGACTAAACCCAAACTTGATTGCTGTGAACAACGTTGGGTGGCTAAATTGGCTAGCTACAACTTTGACATAAAGTACATACCTGGTCCCCAAAACACAGTCGCTGATGCCCTGAGCCGGGTTCCATTTATCAAAACTGATGTCACGCAGAGACTGCTCAAAGAGCCATATGGAGCACTTCTGGCTGATTCCAGAGGGATGTCTACGGTTTCAGTGCAGGATGCTTTCAGACATTCTTGTGATTCAGATAAGGGGCGGAGCATTCTTAATCAAGGTCAGTCATGCCAGTCTGACATCCAACAAAACGAAGACCTTCTGACAGTCCCTAAGGCAGATGTCTCTGCTATATTGAATTCCCATGTTGAGTGGAACATTGGTGCCAGAGCACGAGCAATGTCCGTCATTGATAACTTGCCCCAGATGATGTCTGTGGGGCAGGAAACTTTGCCAGCCTATTCAGAACAGGAGCTGCGTGAAAAACAGCTCAACGACAAGATTTTGTCTAGAGTTTTGTATTATGTTGGGCGTCAACGTAGACCTTCGAGAAGAGAAAGGGCAAAGGAAACGATGGTTGTTGTTCGATATCTCAAGCACTGGGAGAAACTAGTTGTCAGAAATGGCATCCTGTACAGAGTGTCTCGAGATCAACTATCAAGAATTAAACGCCATCAGTTTGTTGTCCCAGAGTCTCTAGTGAGTGTTGTGTTAGGAGGAATCCATGATGATTGTGGTCACCAGGGTCAGTCGCGGAGTCTTAGCCTGGCAAGGCAGCGTTTCTTTTGGCTAAATATGGATCAAAATGTGAAGGACTATGTGCGGCAATGCCACCGCTGCACTGTGAGTAAAACAACTGATCCCTCTGGTAGAGCTCCCCTGGAGAATATTTCAACAAGTAGACCTTTAGAGCTTGTCTGTATAGACTTCTGGTCAGCAGAAGACTCCACTAACAGATCTGTTGACGTCTTGGTGGTGACTGATCATTTTACGAAGCTAGCACAAGCCTTCGTGTGCAGGGATCAGTCTGCCAAACAAGTTGCCAGGGTCCTATGGGACAGATATTTTTGCATTTATGGCCTCCCAGAAAGAATCCATAGTGACCAGGGCCCGAGCTTTGAAAGTAAATTGATCCAAGAGCTTCTAAGGGTCTCTGGGGTGAACAAGTCACGCACAACGCCGTATCACCCAATGGGTAATGGAAGCGTGGAACGCTTCAATAGAACCCTAGGAAATATGATACGAGCTCTTACACCAGATGTGAAGAGGGATTGGCCAAGACGGTTACAGACACTGACATTTCTGTATAATTGCACAACCCATGAAACAACGGGTTTTGCCCCTTTTTATTTGATGTTTGGCCGTGTGCCCCGTTTGCCAATCGATATTCTTTTTCGTTCAGTCTTGAATGATTCAGCTGTGACCTGTTGTGATAAGTTCGTAACCACTCTGGTCAAAGATCTGAGGGAGGCATTTCTGATCGCACGAGAACATGCAACGAAAGAGCAGAAAAGGCATGCTGAGTTGTACAACCGAAGGGTAAAAGGACTGGACATTGAAATTGGTGATCAGGTGCTCCTGGCAAACAAAACTGAAAGGGGTAAGAGGAAAGTTGCAGACAGGTGGGAGTCGACAGTTTACACCGTTGTAGACCATAAATCAGACACTCATACTTACAGGATCCGTAATCCGACCACTGATCAGGAAAAAGTGGTTCATCGAAACCTGTTGATGTTGGTGAATTTCCTACCAGTGAATGTAGAGAACCCCCTGTCTGATCGCCTTTCTGATGTATCTAACTCTTGTCAGAGTCTGTCTCCAGTTCTGTCATTGGGTATGGTGGAAAATGAGTCTTTAAGAGGAGATGCAGACGCGTCAGAGCACAAGGAGGATAGCTATAGCAGAGTTGTGATGGATGGATCAGAGGTGATGAGAGACGAGGCATTATCCACATGTGACGATGCTGGCTTTGACTGTGGGAATGATTCTATGTCAGTTCAGGAATCTGATGATAAGAGCAGAACTATACGTTGGGTTTCGGAGCTGCCTGATAGGGGAATTCCAGATGAGTCTGATCAATCTCTAAGTGGATTTCTGACAGATCCATTGACTATGATCATTCCTGCTGCATCAGAAAGTCACATACCTGCATTGTCAAGAGATACAAGAATGTCTGGTTTGGATGACAAAGCAAGTGGCAGTTCAGATTCGCATGATTCAGATTCTGAGATAATCCTGTCTGATCAGCCGCAATCACAGGCCCCTGCCAACACACATGTAGCTGACTCTGTGAATGTACCACAAAGTTCTAGCTCAGTCACTCAGGTCAGGTCACGTTTTGGTCGCATCATTAGACCCGTTGACAGATTAATACATGTAATGTCAGCACAGGCCATGGTTCAGGACACAAAGTGCAATGTTCAGGCTGTTTATAAGTCGGTGCTGAGGGCTTTCTCTGCTTAGAAGTCATTTGGTTTCATGTCTCTTGACATATTTAAGATGCGTTTTGTTAGTCTGTTCCATATATAGAAAACAATAGTTCAAAAAGCACATACCTGATGACTTGGGGTACCTTCGAATCCTGATATGGTTCTATATCTTATTCTTTCTGTTTGAGTGTTATAAAAGGAAGTTGAGTATGGAAGGATATTGTGGAATGTATGTAGATGTTCTACTGTCAGTCGCTGGTGGGAGAGTTTAGCGCTACTCTCTCATCACTTCATCCTTAAGGGATAATTGTATTTTTGACTATCCTTTGATAGGAGATCCTTTCTAATTGTGAAGTTTATTACAGTGGACTTGAAAATGGAAAGAAATTCCTTTTGGTGTTACTCCTCTGGTCATGCAATTATTTTATGTAATTCAGTGGGGGTGGATGTAACAGGGTTAAAAAGAGTACTTAATTTAAGAGTTTTGATGTGTGAATTTCATAAAATAAGCATTTGGTTAAATTCAATGGTGTTCAAAGGCTCCCCTCCTGTGGCTATTAATGGTACTGCAGACAGTGTATTTTGTCGCTCTTCTCTTGCCGTACTCCAGCAGATTTGAGTGTCGCTGCTGTGGGTATGTATGATTTTTCACGCTCTAACTCATTAACAGATTAATTGTAATAATGATATGTTTTAAGTGGATCTTTTCGATTGCAATATCTTTCATACATGTATTTGAACGTATATTTAATCCATTTAATGCTTTAACAGGATTGTTGAGGTTGTTATAATATGTACTGAATTTCCACATGCGTCACACCAGTGTGAACGAGTTCAATTAGAGTGGTTATTGTCTATGTCTCAACATTATGACAATTATTTGTATTATGAGTTGAGTGAATGTGTAATTTCTATTTTTCTAGTCTTGAATGTCTGCAGTAGTTTATCTTCAGCCAAAGTGATTTGTGCCATTTTATTTCCAAAAGATAAAGGCAAGCACAAGGAAACCCACGTGTGAGTGTGTTTGTTCACGTCTGTTACATAGGCATTTAAAAAAGCTCAAAAAGCAGAAAATAGCTTTTAAAGATTGTGCAGTTCTCACTGCTGCGAGTGACGATGGGGCTCATTTACATCTCATTTAGATAAGCCATAACCCCTGCATAGCAACGACAAACACAACGGGAAAAATTGGACCGCATACTATTAATAATAAAGGAGAATGTGCATTGTAAATGTCAGTAATTTATCTTTTTTGACTTTTATAAAAATTAATTAGAGGCTGAAATATGTGAGTTTTAACTTTTTATAAAAAGTCTTTAATCTTTCAAATGTGGCCATCATTTTTAATGTTATTATTTTAATGTTTATGTAAACAAAAAGTACATATTGATGCTAATTTTATTTGTTAATTGCTGGTTTTCTACATAAAACTTGGTGAATTGATTCCATTTAACACTTTCTCTTTGTCGGGGTCTTCTTTGTGGATGTAACTATCTCCGAAGTTTGCACTGTCCGTCTGTTTGCCTCTAAATGTTACGGATTTTCCCCATTTCTCTGTCTTTATCCCCATCAAATCTTACTATCGATACAGCCTCTGATATCTTACGGTCCAAAGCATCTGACACCAGTCCAATACATTCTTCCTCGTCTTCATCTTCGCTCAGTTGTAGAATAGGGATATTACAGTCTTATTATGCCGCTTTCATCATCGCTCAGATCTTCTTCAGAATCAGTGAGCGCTTGTTCGCTAGAGCCGGCCAGAGTGCTGCATACTAACTAGCCACGCTTCCCTCGGAGGGCGGGGGCAATAACAAAAGAAACAAAAGCCGGCTTATCCAGTATGGAAATACATGTTTCTACGGCAACCACTGTGGATTATAATCCTTCAGTGCTTCGACTGCCAAACCGTGCTTTACATTTTCTCTCATTTTTAATGTATAAATTCTCTCATTTAGATGTATAAAGTACTAGAGACCCAGACTTGAGTAGAAGTACAAGTGCTCTATCAAAAAAGTGACTTGAGTAGAAGTTGAAGTGCTCTTTAAGCACCACACTTAAGTAGAAGTACTAAAGTATTCAAAATTTTTTGTACTTAAGTATTGCAAGTAGTCTATTTTAAAATGTACTACTCAAGTACTGAAAGTAAAAGTACAAGTATTGTGTTATGTAGTTATTAAAGAACGTAGTCAAAAGTTTGAACATATTGTTTTTACTATTTCAAATGATTAACCTAAAGGACAATCACAATTCTTTTGACCAATGTTTTGTAAACAAAAACGGTTAAAGGGTTAGTTCGCCCAATTTGCTAAATTATGTCATTAATAACTTACCCTCATGTTGTTTCAAACCCGTAAGAACTCCGTTTATTTTTGGAACACAGTTTAAGATATTTTAGATTTAGTCCGAGAGCTCTCAGTCCTTCCATTGAAGCTATGTGTAATGTATACTGTCTATGTCTAGAAAGGTAAGAAAAACATCATCAAAGTAACGTTAGTCCATGTGACATCAGAGGGTCAGTTAGAATTTTTTGAAGCATCGAAAATACATTTTGGTCCAAAAATAGCAAAAACTACGACTTTATTCAGCATTGTCTTCTCTTCCGTGGCTGTTGTAAGACAGTTCAAAACAAAGCAGTTTGTGATATCCGGTTCGTGATCGAATCATTAGATGTAACCGGATCTTTTTGAATCAGTTCACCAAATCGAACTGAATCATTTTAAACGGTTCGCGTCTCCAATACACATTTATCCACAAATGACTTAAGCTGTTAACTTGTTTAATGTGGCTGACACTCCCTCTGAGTTAAAAAAAAAAAAAAATATCCCGGAGTAATTCATTTACTCAAACAGTACACTGACTGAAATGGAAGCTTTAGCCTAAGTTTCAATCACTTAGCCACTAATTACCTTCATCATTATCCAATCACGTCCTTATACTCCTGTATAAAAGATTGTACTTACACATGTTTGAGTTCACAGATGCCGACGCGACAAGAACCTCCACCCTCCCCACCACCACCAGGATGGTCCTGTACTTACCTTCCAGGGGGGTCGGCTGCGCCCCTGCCTTCGTCTTCAGGCAGGAAATGCAGATTCGCTACCCTCGGAACCATGGACGGGGCCTTCCACCAAAGAAATTTATAATTGTGCTTGCTGAGCTGTCAATAAATGTATGCTTCGTACATTTTATCTCCCGAGTCTTTCTGGTAGAACTGATGTGAAGAGAGAACTGAAGATGAACACCGAGCCGAGCCGAGCCAGATAACGAACAACAGACTGACTCGTTTGAACCGTTTCTATCAGACGTTTCCGATTCATGAACCGAGGAGCTGATTATACTGCGCATGTGTGATCCAGCGTGAAGCAAACCGACACACAGAGCGTCTGAACCGAGACTGTTCTAATGTTATGAGCGCGGGTAAACCGAAGGCTTGCAGTCAACGCCATTACGTCGAGCGTAAAAGAACCGGTGAAGTGTTTTCTTCAACCGGTTTATTGAATCAAACTGTCAGAAAGAACTACTGGTGAACCGAAAACCGATGCAACCGGTTCTTGACTCGTGAACGAGTCATTATCTGGCCCGGCTCGGTGTTCATCTCTCTCTTCACAGCACAGGCAGCCAGTGAAGTGAAGCTAAAATAGGTGAAATGTGCTCATAATTTCTTGTGGCAGTTAAAAGACGAGCAGCAGCATTTTGAACCAGTTGCAGACGGGCAATGGAGGACCCATTAACCCCTAAATAAAGTGCATTGCAGTAGTCCAGCCGAGTGGTCACAAAGGCGTGAATTACTGTCTCAAAGTGCTGTTTCTGGAGGACTGGTTTAATTTTTGCCAGCTGCTTTAACTGGAAAAAGCTGGACTTCACTACGGCTTTAATCTGGTTTTCAAACTTAAGGTCAGTGTCCACCTTTACCCCTAGATTAGTAATAATTTGCTTGTGATACTGTGCTAAGGAACCCAGATCTCCCAACGGGGTCACAGAAGTGCCACTACCACTAAAGACCATTACTTATGTCTATTTTTCATTAAAATTAAAAAAATTAAGAGACATCCAGGCCTTAATGTCATGTAAACACGCTAGCAGAGGCTTAACACAGTAGGAGTCTGACTTTCTAAGAGGGACATAGATCTGACTCATCTGCATAGCAATGAAAATAAATACCATGCTTCCTGAGAATTGAACCAAGTGGGAGTAGATAGATGGAAAATAAGAGAGGGCCAAGCACAGAGCCCTGTGGCACCCCATGTGACAAGGCAGCAGTCGAGGAAACATAGTCAGCAAGGCCAACACAGAAAGTTCGCTGGGACAAGTAGGACCTAAACCATTGTAACGCTGTACCACTGATGCCCACCCACTGCTCCAAACGAGTAATCAGTATTTCATGATCTACTGTACCAAAAGCAGCAGTCAAATCTAAAGAGTCATTAAAGACTCTTAAAAGTGCTGATTCGGTGCTATGTAATGTTTTAAAACCGGAAAATCTCAGTAATATTATGTTCATTTATAAAGTCCATGAGCTGGGAATAGACAATCTTTTCCAAAATTTTAGAAAGGAAAGGCAATTTGGAAATAGTCCTAAAATTAGCCAAAACAGTAGGATCCTACGGCATGTTTAAAATTTACAGGAACCACTCCTGAGGACAGACTGCTATTAATAACTGTAGTAAATGATGGTCCAATAGTCGGGAAAACCTCTTTAAGAAGTTGAGGAGGGTCAGTATCAACCGGAGAACCTGAGGGCTTCAAATAACCAACAATCTCCTGCACAAAGGGCAGAGTCACAGGCTTAAAAGTGTCTAGAACAGCAGAGCAGGAGACAAACACTGAAGGATCGAACCCAGGGGGTGAAATAAGTGCTCTGGCAGAAAATACTTTATCAATGAAGAAATGGAGAAAGTTTTCACACACAGCCAGCGAAGCATCAATTGCAACAGTCGGTGGTGCATTCAGAGCAGAATTAATAACCTTAAACAAAACACGAGGCTTGCAGGAGTTCAACAGGACAATATCAGAAAAATATTGTCTTTTAGCCTCTCTCACAGTGGATTGGTAATGGCGCCAGCAATCCTTCAATATTTGAAAAGACACTTGTAATTTGTCCTTTTTCCACTTTCTCTCAGCTCTTTGACACTGCTGTCTGGAAGCACGGGTGGATTCATTCAGCCAGGAGCCGCTATGTCAATGGCAGTTTGACAGGTGTCGAGAAACCAAGAGCTCAAAGACTCTGTATCATTATACACATTTTCAGGCATGATGCAGTTTTGACTGAAAGCAGTAGAGAAGTAAGCAGCAGTGGAGGTTAATAAATCGGCAAGGGCGAGCGGCAGCACAAGGTTTAACTGTTTGACAGCAAACAGTAGTTTCAAAAAATACCGGCATGTGATCAGAGAAAAAAGCATCACAGATCTCCAGATTAAAAACAGGCAAACCATAAAACAGAACAAGATCAAGTGTGTGACCACGTTCATGTGTCGGCCCAGTTACAGATTGGACGAGATTAAAAGAGTCAATGATATTTAGAAAGTCTCGCTAATGGATTCTCAGGGCAGCATCCATGAATATTACAGTCACCAACAATAAGGACCCGGTCATATTTAGGCATAATATCCGCCAAAAACACAGAGAAGTCCGTTAAAAAGTCTTAGTTAAATTTGGGAGGGCGATAAACCACCGCACACAACACCGTGTGCGACTGACCCAGCTCAAACAAACTCAGTTCAAAGCTGGTGGGAGATGACAGCGATATCTGCGTGCATTTAAAGTCACTCTTAAAAACAGTAGCAATTCCTCCTCCTCGGCCAGATGTTCAGGGAGAATTAAAATAGCAACACCCGTCAGGTTAAAGTTCTGTAAAGACACTGAACTCACCAGCACTCAGCCAAGTCTCGGAGATAAAGAGAAAATCCAGTTCCCGTGATATGAAAAAATCCTTAAGGATAAATGTTTTATTCCCAAGTGACCTGGCATTAACCAGGGCCATTCTAGCCGGAGCCGGCGGGTCAGGACGAACAGCTGATGAGGAAGCACGACACAGATACTCCAGATTCACTCCGCGCCAGCGGAGACAGGGAGAGCAGGGGCCTCGGGGTTGGAAGGCCACATCGGAACCCACCACCGTAACCAGACAGGAGGCAACAGGGTCAAGAGAACGTTGAGCAACACACAAGCGAGGACCAGCTCCATATCCACCTCGATCGGGACGTACAAACACCACCCTCAGCCTCACGAGACAACCGCTACGCTTCCCCCGGCATCGGTATCTTTTTCGTCGAGACGGTAGAGCAGGAGTGCGGTGGAGGTATGATGGAATATCCGAAAGGAAGGGAGGCTCAGTCCCCCCACCGTAATAATCCAATTTGTGCAGATTTCCAGCCGTTATTCTCAGATCTAGCAGCGTTTCATACAGCGACAGGGTGTTGACAGAATGTACAAGTGTTAGAAACAACAGAAACACATACAACAGATGGAACGGCTGACGGCATGCCTGACACACTGGCGCCATCTTCTATCCAAGATCACCCAATAATATGTCTTATCGATTATCCCTTGCCGAACGCAATTATGATATTGGCAACCGAGAATTGCTGGCAGTCAAGATGGCATTGGAGGAATGGCATTGGGGGAATGGCGCCACTGGTTAGAAGGCTCGGGGGTTCCTTTTATAGTATGGACCGACCACAAGAATTTAGAATATATTAGTACTGCCAAAAGGTTGAACTCCAGGCAGGCTCGTGGGCACTTTTTTTCGGAAGTTTTGATTTTACTCACTCGTACTGCCCAGGTTCCAAGAACATCAAACCCGATTCTTTGTCAAATATTTTTGACCGTTCCGAACGCCCGTCTACTCCCGAGTGTATTTTACCTGAGACATTAGTGGTCTCCACTCTCACATGGGAGATCGAATCGAAGGTCAGGATGGCCTTAGAAGGGGTAACGCCTTCACCCGGGTGCCCACCGAATCCATTATTTGTGCCGGAGGGATTACGGTCCAACGTCATCCAGTGGGGGCATTGCTCTAATGTGGCTTGTCATCCAGGAGTTAACCGTTCTAAATTCTTAGTCAAGCAATGATTCTGGTGGCCAATTATGGCTCGCGACATTCACAGTTTTGTTTTGGCTTGCTCGGTTTGTGCCACTGGTAAGACTTCCAATCGACCCCCTGATGAGTTACTCCAACCGCTGCCGGTCCTTTCGAGACCCTGGTCCCACATCGCATTAGATTTTATTACCGCCCTCCCAGGGCAACACGGTAGTTTCGACCGTGGTGGACCGGTCCTCGAAGGCGGCCCACTTTATTCCCTTGCCCAAATTACCCTCAGCCAAGGAGACAGTGTTGACCGTTGTAGATCATGTCTTTCATTTACATGGCCTCCCGATAGACGTGGTTTCTGACAGGGGACCCCAATTTGTGTCCAAATTTTGGCGTGAGTTCTGTAGATTACTGGGAGCGACTGTAAGTCTGTCCTCAGGGTTTCATCCTCAGAGTAATGGTCAAACCGAGAGAGCCAACCAAGATTTGGAAAGGGTGTTGCGATGTTTGGTTTCCAAGAATCCTTCCTCCTGGAGCCAACAACTGTCAATGGTGGAGTACGCCCACAATACATTACCAATATCAGCTATGGGCCTATCTCCATGTGAGTGTAGTGTAGGTTACCAGCCACCTATTTTTCCCAGTCTGGAATACGGAGTCGCAGTCCCCTCCATTCACGCCTTTGTCCAGAGGTGTCACCACACTTGGACTAGAGCCCGCGAGACTCTACTCCAAGTGGGGGCGTGCACTAAGGCTTAAGCTGATCGCCACCAGTCTAGGCCTCCCGTATACGTCTTCCTCCAGCGTACAGGAGAATTCATCCCGCCTTTCATGTATCATAAATAAAGCCTGTATTTCATTCTCCGATTAATGCGCCTATCCCGGTTTCCCCCCCCGCCGCGACTCGTAGATGGGGAACCCACATATTCGGTCATTCGTATTCTGGATTTTAGAAAGAGGGGACGCGGATTTCAGTACTTGGTGGACTGGGAGGGTTGCGGTCTGGAGGAGAGAAGTTGGGTGCCTGCTAGAGACATCCTGGATCACTCTCTTATCGATGATTACAATCGACAGGTAAGGGAGTCTGGGGATGCCAGGAGGCGTCCTTAGGAGGAGGGGTACTGTCACGGTTCATGAATGCACCATCTCCTGCTCGTCTCATGTTACGTCATGTTGATGGTTTCATGTGGGTGTTACCGATGATCAGCGGCAGCTGCAGCTCATTCCACCAGCCTACTTAGTGCCCTGTCTTTCATCTCTTGTTTGTCAGATAATTGTTCTTTCTACAAGTAAGCCTAATCCGCGACCCACAGCAACGCAGTCTTCTATCAATGTTCGTAGCAAAACAAAGCCAAATTGATATTGCATTGGCTAAAATGTTTGCCACCGATTTCCAGCCATTTTCGATCATGGAGGATAGAGGTTTTAGAAATTATAGCATTAGTCTAAATCCCATGAACACAATTCCAAGCAGGAAAGTAATTTCAAAATCACTTATTCCACAACTGTATGAGAGCACAAGGGCTTCAGTGCAGGAAAGAGTCAAAAAAGCTACTGCAGTTTGCCTTACCACTGACTGCTGGACATCAAGGATAACCACTAATTACATGTCAGTTACATGTCACTTTATTGAAGATTTTTCAATGTCTAGCTGTCTTCTAGACTGCTTTGAGTTCAGCAAAAGACACACCTCAGAGAACTTGGCAGAGGAACTGTTGAGAGTGGCAAAAGAATGGCATGTAGATGGAAAAGTGGTCTGTTGTGTTACTGACAATGCAGCTAACATTACCAAAGCCGTGAAAATATTAAAGTGGACCCATCATCCATGTCTTGCCCACACAATCAACCTGATTGTAAGAAATGCTCTAAAGGGGATAAAGCCCACTATGGACAAAGTGAAAGCAGCTGTGGAATACTTTCACAGGAGCACACTAGGTGCTGAAAAACTAAAGTCTACACAATGCCAGATGGGAAATCCAAGCTTTGTAGATTTTGTAAAATTAATTAATTTAATGCACAAAAGTGTTTTAAAATTAATTGTAGTGGTTATTACTAATGTTTGCTTGTGCTCAACACTGTACTAATAACATTGAACCCTGTAGCCACACAGTACCTGTAAGGACTTTTAAAAAAAGCACACTGGTCTAAACCTCACTTCACATTTTTCTTCTTTCTTTTTATGCTTACCCTGTATAACGATCTAGCTGCTTGTTTATGGTCTACTTAAACACTCAAAAGTCTTACTATCTAGCACTGAACTGAGGAAGGGCTTCCTGTTAGGGATGTGCGGATCAATACTAAAGTATCAATATTTATGATCCCAGTGTCTCCTGCTCTAGTATTGATTTCCATATAAAAAGATTTATATTTAAACTCAGAAATGTGAGTGTTTATGTTATCCTAAGTAACTTGCTGTCACCAGAAAAGTCTAATTATATCCTGGTAGGGCAGGGGTCGGCAACCCAACATGTTGAAAGAGGCATATTGACCAAAAATAAAAAAATCTGTCTGGAGCTGCAAAAAATAAAACGCCTTATATAAGCCTTATAAAGAAGGTAATTTAAGCATTTATATTACCCCCTTAGTATCAAAATGATAAGTAGGCTACAAATACATAGTGAGTATTCATGATTAAATGTTTATTTTCCCTGCAGCACATCCTGGAGAGAATAACGCACCACGTGACTACTCTGCTGTACGATGGTGCTTTAAGTTTAACTTCCATTATAAATTTTATGTAATATGTTTCGTTGCTTTTGCAATTATCTGGTTCACCATCTCGATGACAAGGTTCATCACCTCCATACACTCCGGTGGGAATGTTTTTGCACACAGTGCTTCTTGGTGCAAGATGCAGTGAAATGCAAGCAGATTTCGATCCAAAGCTTTCTGTAATAAACTCACAAACCCCTTTTGTGATCCCCTCATACTGGGTGCCCCATCTGTAGCCACTGAAATCAGGTGGTTTGTGTTTATTCCATTGTCATTTCACACTTCAACACAGCCTCACATATGTCTTCCCCGCGTGTTTGACCTTTCAGTGGTATGTATTAATTTGATCATTTCTTCTTGCGGCCCATCAGAGTTAACATACCTGCATAACAGCGCTGCCTTTTCAATATCGATCACATCACACGACTCATCACAGGCAATTGAGTATGCTGGAGCTGAATTAATGTCCTTGATTTGCTGATTGGTGATGTTGCCTGCCATTTTATTGGCCCTTTCTTGTCTTTGCAGAGAGAGGCATGCCTTTAATTTTCGGTATTGTCTCGGTTTTGTTTTTGAAGTCTGAAAATAGGTGCTCTAAAATTTTAATGAATGAATCCTTCATGTAGTCAACATCTGTGAACGGTTTCCCACGCTTTATTTAGTGGGGTTTGGAGACGCAATCCACTTCTTAAATTTATCTTTGCGCTCCTCTAATTTTTCCAGATGTAATGCAATCACACTTTTTCTCTCACTCCCAACTGGGTACTTGGCTGCAAATGTCGCATGCCTTTCCTGGAAATGTGTCACGGTTGGTAAACCGTGATCTCAGGGTTTTGCACTTTGTGTGTGAAGTCTGTATGTTACGCGTCAGCACTGATTAGTTTGTGGGCGTCTCCTTTAATTGTCATCAGCAGCAGCTGTCACTCATTACTGTTCCCTATATAATGGCTTGTCTAACATCTTGTGTTTGTGAGAATGTTGTTTCCTGTTTGTAACCGTGCCTTGCTTTCTTGTGTGTTTCTGCGGTGGATGTCCGTGTTTCCCCGGAACCCCGTTCCCCGTTATCACTCCTCTCCACCATCTTGGACAGTACCTTCCACCCTGCATTATTTATGTTCCAGTTTTGTATTGTCTTCATAGTCTCATTAAAGATTGTTAAACTCGCACTTGCTTCCAGCTCCTCTTTCACCCAGTCATCACAAAATGTCTTTCCACATTACTCTTTTTGTTATTTGACAACTTCTCATTACAAAGCAAATGTGCAGGCAATCCTTCCGCATTGGCAATTAAAGCAAATGATTCGGTCCAAGAACTGTTGAATCCTCTGTTCTCCTCAGCTATCTTTGTCTTTTTCCCCTTGGGATCCATGGCACATGACACACCCGCCCGTGTGTGCATCATGGTGATCTGACAAACGTGTGTCGCAGTTTAAAATTTATAATTTGAAATAAATAAAAACAAATGTATGCATTTAGCAGACGCTTTTATCCAAAGCGACTTACAGTGCATTCAGGCTAGCAATTTTTACCTATCATGGGTTCCCGGGGAATCGAACCCCCAACATTGTGCATGATAAAACAATGCTCTACCAATTGAGCTACAGGAACATATATACATATAGTAATTAATGACCTAAATCTTCGTTGACAGAAATGCTGAAATATTTATTATACACATTGTTGAAAAACGTTAAGAATGTTTATTAACTTATATTGTACAGAAATTATATAATATGAATTAAAAACAAAATTTTTTTTTTTGAAAAAGCTCCAGGGAGCCACTAGGGCGGCCCTTAATAGCCATGGGTTGCCGACCCCCGGTTAAGGGAAGGAACTACTTCTCCTTCGGCCAGGTGTAACTGACTGTGGGAAAGTTATTCACATCTATTAAGGCTTTAATTGTTTAATTTTCAAGAGCTCCCCGGAATCCCAGCATTCTTACAACAAGCTAACAGAAAGCAGTTTGTTCAAATAGAAAATATTAGTGAAACATGAAGTAAGCTATCTTAATGAAATAAATGCACAAATGAGTAGCTTTCCCGAGAATAGTGCTAAGAGTGTACTGAGAGAGGTTGCAGATAGCCCATTTTTCTGGACAGGCTGTATGAACAACATGAAGTTGTGACAACAGTCCTCTGTCTTCTAGGCAGGAGTGAATTGTGCATTAATGTTGGAGAATTATCACTCATCACTCAAACAAAAAAGGCCCTTTGAGGAAGTGACAAGGGAGGTATCATCAGAAAAATATGTTTCAGTCTTAAAAGTGAGTCCTCTCGTGTCTCTTCTTCAAAGAGCATGTAAGCTTCAAGGCAGCAATGTCAGCGTAGTATTGCAGTCATTGAGACGAATCACTCTCTAGATGCTAGTACATTTCTCGATGCTAGGTTTTAACGCCTTGGATTTCAAGACAAAAAACAATGCAGAGGAAATGAAAAAACGACTGTCCTTGGAGCTGAATAAAGTCTACCTGACAGAGTCCACTCCCACTCCCACTCCAACTCCAAGCTCTGCATTGGCAGCTTCTTCTAAGCTCTGCCTCAGTGCCTAGCTCCCAGAGTCCTGCACTTGCCCCAGACTCAGCTGCAACAAAAGTAGGGTTATGGGTAGATTTTGACATGCAAGTTGCGTCTTCCCAACATAACCGGTCAGCTGCCACAGACACAATAATATTAGCTGTAGGTACCTTGGTTACAGATCATATTATACCCATTTTGCATAATAATGACTGACAGAGATTTGGTCATTCTCATTGTTTTATTTTCAATATGTTTCTGCCATAACTTACTAGTTTGGGGTGCACACTTTCTATTGGTTATTGGTATATTATTAATGTTTATTTCTTTTGAGTCTATGTTGCTACGGGGGCAGAGTGGAGGTTGGCAAAATAATATCAGATTGTTAAAATAATTTCTGAAGGATTGTGTGACTGGAGTAATGATGTAAAATAAGTTTGAAAGTCAGCTTTGATTGTTCCTAGTAAACTGTTTAACTGCTCCCCCAAGTGGATATTAAATTATGTTGTGGGATAATTAAATATATTCTTAATAAACTACAAACCTAAAATTATATAGATTTGTTTTGTCCTCACATTCTTTCTTGTAACTCCTCCCTCATTATGCAGCTCATTATGCAGCTCATTATGCAGGCCTTTGTCTACTCAGGAGTAAATCACAATGATATTCATGATAGTTGACACCTACTCGCTTTTTTACCAACAAACAGTGTCATAGAAAATTTAAATCAATGTATTGTTTTCTGTAAGTGGGTAAACAAGATGATTTTCACATAATTTAGAAAGAAAAATTCTAGGCTACAAGCTCCAGTTCTCAACAATCCCGGGAACCAATGTTCTGTATGTGTTTTATTGCCTTATTCAAGTGATTTAACATTTTTAGTTTTTCACTAACCATGCATAACATTGAAAAACAAAATCATGTATATACATGCTGCTTACATATTATTATAGCCCCGTTTGTGCTGATTACAGTGAGATTAAAGTTAAGCCATTTATATATTTATAAGATACTGAAAAAACACAAATGTCAGGGCATGACAAAACTTCTTACAGGCCCCAAAAATACCCTTAGACTCCAGAGGGTTAAACATGACCACTGTAGAAGTAAATGGTTAAGAACTCCCTGCGCTAATTGAAATGGGCAGTGACCAGACTTTGGTGCATAGAAAATTTATATCACCTGCCTTCATGTTACGGTCCCTACAAAGGTCTATGAGTTTAAAGGGATGGAAAACTTAATAGATGGACATGGCTGGAGTATCCTAAATTAATCTATTTAATTTATTTTAACACAAGATACTCACAAAAGTAACCAAAATTATGAGACAGGGAGCCCAGCAACACAATTAAGAAAAAACTAAACAAACAGAAACAGGCTGGGGCTCACCACTCCAAAATAACAACAAGTTAAGAGCAGGAGACGATGTGGCAATGGAGAAGTCTGTGGCTGGCAGAGAGAGAATGAAAGGGTCCACCTCCTTGCACTTTATAGCCTCGTTTCCCCAGCTCAACAAATCAGAATCTGAAGAAAACAAAAAAGCTGTTGTGTTTGTTATACTGATTAAAGAATACATATAAATTCTCTATTCACATCTTTGTTTTCCACAAGCAGTTGCAATAAATAAATACCATCCTTACCTCTTATATTAGGGGATGTAATAGAAGCTTCAATACTCTTCCCACCGGTGGCCTAGCCCACTCAGCTGAGGTTTTTGCTGCTATGGGACATTTTAATGGAGATTTAGGTATAAATTAAGATAATAGGTTACTTTTAATAAATTACTCAGACTTGTTTAAAGTAAGTTTAACACATCACCATAGGAAATGGTTTCACTTTATTAAAACAATAACTTCCCTTTATTAAAGCAAATAACTAAAAAGTAAACAGCGAGAAAGCTTCACCCTGAATTGCAGCCTGGATGTGTTCCAAACAATGCATTTTATAGTCATGAAAACAATACGTCTTCTCTTTCTGCATTTCCATTTTCAGTGAACACAAACACACACAAGCATACACAAGTTGCCATGGATACAGGAAGTATGACCTTTCACTCAGTTAGCAACTTCACAGAAGCAGAAGTTCAGGTAAAGTAATTGTGGCATCTTTCCAGAAAAGCAGGCAAATCTATCTAAATTTTAATCTAAACTATTACAACATCTTAAAGGCGTAGGCTAGGCAAGTAGTCATTTCTAAACTACATGGCAACATTTATTTTAAGATAAGACAAAACATATCACAACACAACACTTTATGAAAGAAGGTATATGCCATGTTCAAGGCAACCTGTAACTCCTTCTACCCGTGACAGTGCACTGGAATGGCAATCAAACCCTTGACTTCCCACTCGTGAACTAGTACTAGATCGATGTACTCCCAGTTCTGAGTTCTGATGTCACATAGCCCACAAAACAACTATGGAAGCCCCTACGGATAATATTGTCTACTGATGCTGTGTTTATGCAAGTGGTACACGTTAGAAATAGAGTTTAGGACCATATAACTTACAAAAGTAAATGTATAACTTGTAAAAGTAAATTTAATAATCTCATTTGCTCAGGACGTTTGGTGTGACTCGCCTGGAACACTACAAAGTATTGAATTGTGGACTCAAAAACCTGCCTGGAACACAGCACTATTCTGCAACGTTAATGCAAAATGCACTACCTTGCCCAATCCTTGTACAGTTATCAAAAGGTATTCATAAGTTTCAGTCTTTATTGTTGAGCAAGCAATTAAAACAGCATGCATTTTTGACACACACATACTGCTATTCGTTACCTTTCCTTTATTTTGACAGATAACTACTTGGGGGAAAATATGTGTTTGTCTACTGATTAAGAAATTGTTGCATGTTTTTTTTAATATTTTGTCTTTATTTTAGTAAATGTGAGTCACTGTATAATTTCGTAATAATTGTAAACTCCCATTATTTAGAACTAACTAAAAGTCAAGTCAAGTCACCTTTATGTATATAGCGCTTTAAACAAAATACATTGCGTCAAAGCAACTGAACAACATTCATTAGGAAAACAGTGTGTCAATAATGAAAAATGATAGTTAAAGGAAAATGATATTTAAAGGAACAAAAAAAAGACTGAATTAAACCTGGTCACAATTTAGCTTAATCACTGAAACTGAAAAAAATGGACAGATTAATAAAATGTCCTCATGTTTAAACTCAATTTCTCTCATAAATAATATAGTCCACACTATTAAAGTTTCTTTAATTAGCCTTTCGTCGGCCCCTCCCCCAAAACGGGCATTGTCTGGCATCCTCCCGCTAGAAGAGAAACTTATAGACAGTGGCTATTTGCATAGAGGGGATGGCATTATGGCTGATAAGGGCTCTTTAATCGAGGAAGAGATGAAGGCACTTGGACTGAAGTTAAACCTGCCACCGTTTTCAAGATTTAAGAGGCAAATGCCATCTGGGGATGTGCTGGTGACAAAGCGCATTGCAAAGCACAGAGTGCATGTAGAGAGTGCCATCGCTAAAATAAAAAAAGTTCAAGATCATGTCAGGCAAAATTCCTAATACATGGTTAGGGATTATTAAATTAATTATATTTAAATTTAATTAAAATAAATTTAATTTATGCATTTAGCAGACACTTTTATCCAAAGCGCATTCAGGCTATCACTTTTTACCTATCATGTGTTCCCGGGGAATCGAACCCCCAACCTTGCACTTGAATGCTCTACCAATTGAGCTACAAGAACACATTACAATGATTATAAATCACATCTGGTATGTTTTGAGCATGCTTTCAAAATTCCAGCCACACATATTAAAGTAAGAGTCAGTCATGCACAGTAGTAGCAAGACATGAAAACAAATTATTGTATTCATTATTGTAACTTCATAATGAAGGAGTGGATGCCAAGTTGCCATATCCTTCATACTGATATTAATTATATTATTACATGATTTCTTGTTTGACTATTAATCAAGTTATGGCAAGAGTGAAATGTGTAACCTTATGTGTGCTGTATTTTTTTCCTCAAGATTAATGTCCACATATTATGTGTGTTTCCAACCGTAATGATAAGACATTCACCAGTGCTAGAAAGCCTTGAATTTTAGATAAGTTCTCTATGTACTTGTGTTAGTATCTTTCTGTACAGGGAGAAGCTCAGACAGTCCCAGGACAAACGATCAACTGCCAGTGTCCAGCGTATCAGATATATGTCTTTGGAGAGTTTATCTAGGTTTTGGAACCAATCAGAATTTTGTTGACTTATGTATTGACACAATTAGTATCCTCTGTCAGGGTATAACTGTGGTTGATTTTGAGTTGTACGGGGGCGGTCTGCGAACTCCTTCGAGAGTGTTGAAGCTGACTTCTGCTGATGAAATTGCAAACTATTTTCTTCAAGTAAAATTAATATTATTAATTGAACTCATCTCTGACTCCTGGTCTTCATTGCCAAATATCTGGTCCTTGGGTTTTAACTGTAAATTCCCCTACAATGATTTTACTGAAATCCCAATAAACCTGTAATGGAAAATCTTTTCTACAACAGTAAGTAATTCTACTATTGATTCTGACTGGTTCGTTTACATCTTTGATTGTTCATCTTACCTGCCCAGCCGGCAGATGACCGACCTTCAACGTTGAAATATGGATGAAATAAGGTCAGTTGTGGTTTCAATGTTGAAACAATGTTGATTCAACGTTTATATACCAACGTATATGTTATCATCATTATGATTTTATTATATGATTATTAAATATGATTCATCAATTAATCGTTTTGCGCCTTGTGAATTTGAAAATATGACCGTTAATATACCGTCTTTCTGTGATTGAGGCAGCTGACTTTATTTTTATTTTATTTTTTTGAGCGAATTTGAGTCGTGACATGTCAATGGAGAACAAAAACTGTAATGAGAAGTGGACCTTGTAGTCGTGTCTCATTCATTGCGTATTTTTATATTTTGAATATATCCCTCCACTACATAGCGCTTTTGCCTCGATCTGGAAAATATTGCGGAGGTATTGCTCCAAAACAGGTCACTGACACGCACGTGTATACCTCTTCCCATCATGGCAAACTGTCATGCTGGTCGTATTTCCCTTTGAGGATGTCACCGGTTCATCATCATTTGGTCAGCGCCACATTACTTTATTGCGACGTTGTGAGGACGTCGTGGTAAAGTTCCATTTTTTTTAATATCGGCTAATGTCCCAGAAACATCGTGGGCAAAGAAATCGCTAGTACCATGGAGAACGTTGTAGTGACGTGGTCAGCTGGTCGCCAGATAACTTTTCATATAGAACATATTGCACTACATTTATTATTATAGTTAAGATACCATTTAGATTGCCTTTTATTTGAAAAATATACTAAATTCATAATGAATTTTAAAAGATAGCATGAATTATTATTTTATATCCTGAAAATATTGTCATCAAATTAAGAACAAAACAAATGACAAATAGTTTGCTTAGCAAATAGTGATAATGATTGTTAATGACAGATTTATTGAAATATGGCATGGGACAAAAATTACACTATTAAACTATCAGCACATGTCATTTTCAGAGTTAACTCTGCGTGCCCATCATTTTGTTCTGTAATGGTCAACTTCTAGCAGACGGACACTCAGATGGAGGGAAAGTTAAGTGCTATAAATCTACCTTTATTCATAGTTTTTACTGATATAATGTTTAGATGTCATCAAAGAGATGTAGTGTTTTGAATTTTTATAGTTTTTTAATTTAATTTAATAAATAATGCTCTGTTTGTTTAATTAGCTCACAAGCAGTCACTGAGGTGGTCTAAGGTAACATGAACTGTTAAAATCTGATACCTTTTTTTAATTATTTAAAATTTAACACAATAAACTATATAGTTAATCCTTTAAACTTTAACCGTAGTAACGTTAATTAGTTTGTTTGACTGCCTGCTGCTCGTGCTTGATGATACTTATGCTAACCATATTGTAAACTTGAATATAACAAGGTTTCCGCAGGTCTTAAAGAAGTCTTAAATTTAGTTGTATCAAATTTAAGGCCTTAGAAAGTCTTAAATTATACAGGAAAGCCTTAAATATGATTTCAAGAGGAATTTTTAAGAAAATGTATATATTTCATATAGTTAATATCACATGAAGAGTGATGTTTTTTCTCCAGAAGTCAGCATGATTATAAATGTGATACTGATTTTATACAAGAGTTCAGTAAACAAAGATATCATGTTAAAATACTTACGTTTAAGACACTTACATCTTTATTTCCTGTTTTTGCTCTATTTCTTCAACAAAAATCATCCCAAACACCGCCATAGTTCTGTTTTGTATCTCTGAACAACACGTGTTTCGTTTCTGAATTAATTGCTCATGTAAATGATTTAGTTCAAATAATATGACTCACTTATCAGTGACTTGCTGCCACCTACTGTTTTAATTTCACATTTAAGGTACCTTTAGATTTTTTCTATAATTTCAAGTGTCAGTTTTCAATGTTTTATGTTTAAAATATCAAAGCATTATTTATGTATTAAAAGTTAAAGTATTCCATGTCCCTCAGAGCTGCATTAAACAGTGTGTAAATTAATCTAAATGCCCCTTCTAATGCCTGCTGTTAGCACAATTAGAGATAAGATATCAGCACCACAACGCACTCTACGGCAAAATATTATTTAATTATCGATATATACTTAATACTTAATGATCGAGATATCATTTTTTGTCGTTATCGCATACCCCTATTTAATATTATTTAATTGATATAATATTTGAACTATAATAATTGTAAAAATGAATAATACTTTTTACTTTAAAGGCTGAAATGTAAAGTTTATCAATTTATGAAACATTTTGTTTTTGTGAAAACTTGTATCTGAACTGTAAATTATGCTTTTTACAGATATTTCCCAACCCCCCTCATATTGTATTAATTTTATTTGTGAAGGTCTTAAAAAGGATTCAGATTTGAGCTTAAAAATCCTGCAGAAACCGTTCAAGCTTTTGATCAGATTTACTCTATTGACATGTGCACACTTTATGAATATACAGAGTTTCCTGCTAGTTTCCTGCTATCCACACATGATATTTATCTACTTTGTGTCCTAATACGGCGATGACCAACACATGAACTGTTAATGCTGTGCTGCTTATTTTATGAAGCAATAATATTGCCCCTTCCTGCACCCAAAACATGTTGTCTGTGGATGATAGTCTTAAAAAAGGACTGGTTGTGCTGCTCCACTTCACAGATGGTGAGTGAAAGGAGAATTTTAAAACAGTGTAGTGCGCGCACGGCAGAGCGGGAGCAAGAGACCTTGCGTGTGTGAGCTAGTGTGCGAACCGCATGTAAGAAAAGAGCATCCTGATTGTCTTGTCAAACATAATGACAGTCTTGCTTGCTGCACTATTTGTAACAGCGACTTCAGCATTGCCCATGGCGGGTTAAATGATTGCAAAAGACATGTTGAGTTGAGTTGACAAGTTCATTTCATGTGCATAATATTTAGGCTAGTTGCCAAGGCTCCTTAGACCTGTTTAAAGTTGCAATGGAAAATAAATAAAAGCAGTTTTCATAAATAGTATAAGCAGCTTATTTAAATAGTAAAAGTAATCTACATATTTTGACATAATGAATAATTGCATAGGCCTGTAGCTTATAGAAATGATATTTTATGCTTTTAGGCACCACAACATGTTAGGGAGGCTAAGCGCAGGAAAGGCTGCTTCAATATATCCCAATTCTTCCATTCAGGCAAAAGTCTCACTGAGGAGGTGACTACAGCTGAGATGTATTTCACATCTTTTATTGTGGAACATAACCTGCCATTCCATGTGTGTAGGCACACAGGAATGTTATTTAGGAAAATGTTTCCTCACTGAAATTGCAAAAAATGATGCCTGCTCTTCCACTAAGTTGGCAGCTATGATGAACCTGGCACTGGAACCTGAGTGTTCAGAGGATTTGTACATGTTAATCCGGACAGAAAAAAAGGCCATATCATATTATGGTTGATGAAAGTACAATTACAGCTGTAAACTCTGTTATGACTTATATTGTTAATGCTTTAGATGACAAAAAGTCTTGTGCTGCTTTATTTATTGACTAAGCTAAAGCATTCGACACTGTTGATCAACTTCTTCTGCAAAGATTGCAAAACAAAGCTTTTGGTAGCAATGTGCTAAATTGATTTTCTAATTACTTGAGTGGAAGAACACAGTGTGTGATATTAGATTACTGTACTTCATCCCTGCTAGAAGTAAAAATGGGTGTCCCTCAAGGATCAGTTTTGGGACCTATTTTATCTTCCATTTATAAAAATAATTTAGGTTTGAATCTGAATCAAGCTAAGGCTCATCTGTACTCAGATGATACTATTTTTTACATCTCTGCTATGTCATTGAGGGAAACAATTCATAATTTACAGTCTACCTTTAGACAGGTACAAAATATCTGGTAGGATTACAGTTGGTATTAAATGCCAAAAAAACACTATTCTCTTATCGATTTCACTATTTTAACACAAAGTGGTACTCTAATAGAGAGACTGACTTACTACAAATACCTAGGCATTTGGTTGGATGATAAATTGTATTTTAGGGTCCATATTGAGAGCCTTTAAAAAAAACTCAAGTTAGTTTTTTTTTTTAAAGAAGTGCTTTCCTTATTCAGCAAGGAAAAAGTTGGTGCAGACCACATTTTTATCAGTTTTGGATTGTGGTGACCTAATTTATATGTACTCTACTTTTTTTTATAAAAAAACTAGATGTACTATACCACTCAGCCTTACGTTTCATTACAGGTGCAGAAGCTAGGACTCACCACTGCACACTTGTTACGATAGGACACAGGAGACCAGAGATCCAATAGCAGTGTGTTTATTGGGTAATACAAAATAAGCAGAGGGTCAAAACCATGAAATCAGTCAGGAACAAAACAAACAAGAAACTAGAAAACACAAGGAACGCAAGGAAACTGGGTGACGGAAATGACACAGACAGAAAACAGACCGGTTTATATAGACAGGATAATGAAGATGAAAGTGAAGACAGCTGAGTGCAATTAACAGGTGTACAATTACCGTGATGAAGGGACAAGGCTTTGTGGGAAATGTAGTGCCTGCGGTGAGGTGCCTATGGGGAAGTGAGACCACTAGTGGAGGATCTGGACACTGCTATTGCTAATGGTATCAAGCTAGCACTTAAAAAGAGCAACAGAGTGCTCTCGATTCAGTTGTGGCTTTGAATTTAAAAGAAGCATTACACTCTGTACTGACCCCAGCACTCTGTGGTCTACATTTGGATATAAAAACGACTAACAATTCTGTAAAAGAGCTAAAAGCAGAACCAACACAGCAAAACAGACATGGAAATGGGTCTATTCCATTCAAACAGATGCATGTGAGGATAGGAGGACAGTCACAAACTTAAGAAATCAGCTGGAACAACTCTGAAAAAATTACGGACATTGAAGATAGGAGCAGGATAAATAACGTACGACTGGAGGGGTTGCCAGAAGGGGCAGAGGGCTCTGATGCAGTTGGGTTCCTCAGAGTTTATCTTTCCAAGTGGATCCCCTCACTGAAAGGCCATGACATCAAGATTGAGGCCGCATACTCTCATCTTCTGTGAACTAAGATGGCATGACAGGTCTGCGATACTGAAAGGTGCTTGGCTGGCTTATACAGTGAAATATATGCAGGACAATGTTACGCTACTATTTTTTCCCTACTTTAGTCCAGTCACAACTACCAAGAGAAAGAGCTTTAATTCAGTCTTGTAGAAGATGACCACCCTCCCACATATGCAGTGGTAATTAAACTAGGGCTCAAATGTGAGCGCGTGATGTTCAACTCTCCTCAAAAGGAAGAGGATTTTGTTACTTCACTGTCACAGAACAAATATTTTGCAGCCATACAAAGTAGCAGGAGGGCAACGGATACCGTCTAATCACTAACAAGCGGTTACCCATACTTCAGATACTTTTTCTAAATCTTAGAACAGACACCCACCTATAAAACACAATTGGCCAAATGGATAATTTAATGATGGAAAGCCACATTGTCCCAGGTTATTACAAAGGTCCTCATGTTTTCACCCTCCTGAACCTGCTCTGGAACCAGGCGGTGGTGGAGATCATTGAGAAAGGCAAGGAGGAGCTCTGTATTATAGGGTCGTAGCCTACCTGACATCAGTGAAGGAGTAATCCTGCATTTGCAATAGCTGCAAACATGGTAATGTTTGCCCCTCTCTGTCCTGGCACATCAACAGTGGCCCTTTTTCAAATTACATTTCGTCCACTTCAACACCTTTTGGCCAGATTGAATCCTGCCTCATCTATGTATATGAATTCATGTGGGGCCTGGTTGGCCTCCAATTACATAACTCTCTAAAACAAAGTTTATGTAAATCATGTCATTATTGTATACCATACTGTAACCTATTACTGTGTAGGTTACCTACTTGCAAAGTCAAAAGCTTATAGAACTGGATATTGAGTTGAATATACACTAAACCTGGACACATTTTCGTCGTAGCTCCTTGACTCTCTCACTGTTCCTCTCAAAGGGAACAGTGTAGAGCAGTTTCATCCGCACTCTGTGTTTGGACAATGTCCGCGTAATGGTTGTGAGGCTGATGCTATCGATATTGTCAAATATCTCACAGTCCTCCACAATTCCAATTCACCTCAATTGGGCTGCACTCTTTCACCAGCCTCTCTTAGTGAAAGACCATTGTTGATTACATGGTCAATGATAGTGGCACAAATTTCATCACTGACTACTGTTCTTGTGGCCTGCTCCTCTCACTGCACCTACACCTCTCACTGCATCTCTCACCGGGCCTGCTCTTCTCCCTGGGCCCCTTGCTCTTACTCTTCCTCATCCAGACATTACATTGTTTGTCTTTTTCTGTTTCTAAAAACATCACTCCTCAAAGTCCTCCTTTAACTGTATAAGTGTCAATGTAATAGAAATAAATAACCCATGCCACTGAGTCTAAGCCAGACTGGAATCAGCTGTGGTTGGCCCAATTTACCCAACATAAATCAGCTGTGTGTCAATTATTCAATTGTTTGTATATCATCAGCTGAGATACAGTAGGTAGACAACCAGAGTGGGTAATACCGCTGCCGCAGGGCCACAGCATTAACTGCAAGGCAGTCACATGTTAAAATAATTCACGAGACTACCACCAAGTGACGCAAAGGGATTATAATATAACATTGTAACATCTTTAAACATGCTTAAAAACCACCAGAAAATTAACAGTGAGTTAATTTCAAATATGGGATAGTCTTAGACTACAGTCTACACCTTTACACAAAGCCTCTTATGCATGCCATCTGTTGATAGCCTACTGAAACGCATGAACTACAAAGCCTATTTTACCAAGTGAATAATAGTTAAGCTTCAAATGGCAACATCACAAATATGGAAACGTCTGGATTTGTCCTGAGTGAAAGAGCCCGAACTTATGTATCGCTTTAAATTATTATTCATTTATTTTTTGTTTGTAGATATATTATCATATACTGCAATTACATTTATCTATTAGACTTATATATATTGAATTATTGTTCTGTTCTGATAAATTTGTTAAATTTAAAGGATTTGTTATAAAGTGAAGGGAACTAAAAATATGCTGTTGGTACTTTAGCCTATTACATTCTTAGGCCTGCATGCCTTTATTATTTCTGAATGTAATAAAACGCTGCTTATATGTGACTTATATTTTACTCCCTTTCACAAACTTAATTGATTTTTTTATCATTTTTTAAAAGGTTAAAACACATAGGCTTCATGATATTTTATTTGCTGCCACAGGAAATAAAAATGATACAAATTTGGCCCGGTTGTGGCCAATTCTATAATGATCTGAAAAAAGGCGGAACGTCTGATCGAAGGACCTTTAAAATTTTGAAACACATCCTTGTGGCACAACTTTATTTTTTAATGTGGAAATTGGCCATTTGTCCATCCCTCTTCGTCTACATTGGCCATAAAAACTTGAGTTGACTTGATTACCAAGGATTCTGCTCATTTAGAGAACTAAAAACTAAGTTTTCTTTATCTGCATCATCATATTTTGTATTTTTCCCAGTTACGCTTTGCTCATAAGGCTTATAGAGCTCCCTGGGCATCCCCCATTTCCTCTCATCCTATGTGTGATTGGATTGCACCATCCTCTGGTCAGCCATCTGTTTCTTTAATATATAGTAAACTTAAAGAGTATACTATAGCAAAAAACCAAACAAAACAAAAAAGCTCTTTCTATTAGACATATATGGAATCTTGAATTAACAGATTTGGACTTGTAGGCACATCTACAAACAAAATCACATGCATATATGTATGTACACAACTAAAGCATTAATCTATCTTATCTGAATTGTATACATTTAGTTTTATCTTGCATGTATGCGCAAGTGTTTTATGGATGTGATTCATTCAACCTTTATTTTTACAGGCAAGTCATTAAGAACAGGTTGGAATGACCACTTAGGGAAATAAATACAGAACATTAGAAATACAGGTTAGCATTTACATAAATACATTGTAAAAACATCAAACATCATCAATCTATTTACTGTAAAAAAAAAATCAGATAATTATGTAGTGAAGCTACTGCATTTGTCCGTGAACAAGTATGATATACTAGTTTTGAAGGATGAAATTGGAATTAGTTTATCTAGTTTGAGAATGTTTTGCAGAGCATTCCAATCGGAAGCGGCAGCAGATTGAAAAGATGTAAGACCATATGCAGAATTAGTTTTGGGAATGCTTAGTTAAAGATGAAGTGAGGACCGAGCGTTATATGTGACGGGCTTTGGCTGCAGCAGGAGACCTAAGTAAGGAGGTGAATGGTCGAGAAAGTGTTAACCAGTGAATTTTAGGGCGAGTGTGAAGAGAGGGCCAGTTAACAGATGAATATAAAGCACAGTGGTGTGAATTGAAGGGTGTATTTGTGGCAAACCAGAATGATAAAGAACATCAAGTTTTGAAAGAGAGGACTTGCAAGCAACCCTGTATATATAGTTGTAGTGATGTGGGTCACCTGTTTGAAACGTCACCTCATTTAGTTAGCGTCCAATAAGGTACCGCCTCGTTTTATATATAAACCTGTTGTTTATGCCCCCTGGAGTGCGTCTCAGTCGAAAGCCCGCCCCTTTCTCTCACGGTGTTGGACTTTTGGAGTGTGACGTCAATCCGTCAAGGCTGTGTGTGTGTGTGTGTGTGTGTGTGTGTGTGGTGCTCTGCTTACCCCCAGTGCTGTGTTTACAGTGCCCACTCGTGCGTCATGGCAGCACAATAGCCAGGTCGGAACACCAGCTGTTAATCAACAGACTAAAGGAGCTACTATATGACTGTTTGTGGTGCATGCGTGTGTGTTTGCGAGTGTCACATAGTCTTATTATAAGGGTTTATCGCACACCGTGCAGCTCTCTCTCTCGCTCTCCAACCCTCGCTCTGGGCCGCGCTGCTGCTTTGGGCGTCACTCTCCTGGCCCACTGGCTGAATGGGCTTGACGTTTGCTTTGTTTTGATTTGTTTAGTTTCTTTTGAGTAGTTTTCGTTGGATTGGATGCTTCTCTTGTTTTTGTTTATTGATTTTTGTTATTGCTGTCACGAATCCTCAGTTGGTTACTTTTTTTGACTGTTAAACAACAGTTGCTCTTTATAAGTTTTAATTACCGCTATGCGGTATTTGTGATCTTGGTTATTTGAAACCTTTGAGCCTTGATCAGTACTGAGTTCACGTTATCGTCACCGTGACAGTATGTTTTTGTGTTATTTAGTTTCTTTTTGTATATTTATTTGCCAAATTGCTTGTGTTTTTTTTTGTTTAGTATACTGACTTTTGATCTTGTTCCTTTTTTGTTTTGTTCAAATGTTTTTTTTTCGAATGTGTTTTTTTTCTTTTTTGGTATTTTGCAGGAGCTGAGTGGTTCCTGGAAGTGGGCTGATTTTTTGGGTTGCACAGGCCTCACTTTGCTATGCATTGTCATTATTGCAGTGTCACTATATTTGGTCATTATTTGCAGTGATTTTTTTGTGGATGTGATTCTGATTGGAGGGATTTTCTTCTTTTATGCACTGGGTCATATCAGCCTGCTTCTCATAAAGGAAACCTCAGCCCCTGCATTTATTTAATTTATTCTCTTTTGATTCGACTAAGACCATTTATATTGATGATTGGTGTAAATTTTAATTTTGTATGTTAATAAAACAATTGTTTGTACGGAAACTCTCGCCTCCTGCCTATTTTGAGTGGAACGCATTTGCGTGTTCTGTGTTTTTGGTTATTTCCCCGTTATTTCGGGGTGGCGTAGTCACTACAAATCAGCCACTTGCTACATAGTGTCTCCATAGTCTAACATGAGTAGAATGGTCATTTGAATGAGAGTAAATCTGGCAGAGGTGGTGAATGAAGAGTGGTTTCTGTAAAGCAAACCTAGCTTGGCTTTGACCTTTTGATTGCAGCTTTGATATGTGAATGGTGAAAGAAAGTGGAGTTTCCAACCAGATGCCAAAGTAGTTACATGCAGTGCATGCAGTACCCTTATGGTAAAACCACATAATTTTTGTTTTGGAGGTATTGAGAGTGAGTTTGAGATGTGTAAAAGACTCCTGTAGTTGGTAAAAGCTATCTTGCAGGGTAGCTTGAACAGCCTTAGGGGAGGAACCTGTGGCATAAAGGATTGTATCATCAGCATATAATGAATGAGTGAATTACCAACTGCAAGCTTACTTCGCTTGTCCTTCAAGGCAGCTTGGAGGAAGAGGATGACTCCGCTCCGTGTCTCCTGAGAGCTCATCTTTACAGACTGAGACGATCGAAGGTCAAATATTATTTACATATTTAGTAATATAATCAATCAATCAATCACCTTTATTTATATAGTGCTTTAAACAAAATACATTGCGCCAAAGCACTGAACAACATTCATTTGGAAAACAGTGTCTCAATAATGCAAAATGATAGTTAAAGGCAGTTCATCATTGAATTCATTGATGTCATCTCTGTTCAGTTGAAATAGTGTCTGTTTTAATTTGCAATCAAGTCAACGATATCGCTGTAGATGAAGTGACCCCAACTAAGCAAGCCAGAGGCGACAGCGGCAAGGAACCGAAACTCCATCGGTGACAGAATGGAGAAAAAAACCTTGGGAGAAACCAGGCTCAGTTGGGGGGCCAGTTCTCCTCTGACCAGACGAAACCAGTAGTTCAATTCCAGGCTGCAGCAAAGTCAGATTGTGCAGAAGAATCATCTGTTTCCTGTGGTCTTGTCCTGGTGCTCCTCTGAGACAAGGTCTTTACAGGGGATCTGTATCTGGGGCTCTAGTTGTCCTGGTCTCCGCTGTCTTTCAGGTCAGTAGAGGTCCTTTCTAGGTGCTGATCCACCATCTGGTCTGGATACGTACTGGATCCGGGTGACTGCAGTGACCCTCTGATCTGGACACAGACTGGATCTGGTGGCCACGGTGACCTCGGAACAAGAGAGAAACAGACAAATATTAGCGTAGATGCCATTCTTCTAATGATGTAGAAAGTACGGTGTTATGTGAAGTGTTCCGGTTCCAGTTTACCTAATTAATGCAGCCTAAAAATCCTTTAACGGATTTGGATATTAAAAGCATATTAGTATGTTATGTGTATGCCAGGTTAAAGAGATGGGTCTTTAATCTAGATTTAAACTGCAAGAGTGTGTCTGCCTCCCGAACAATGTTAGGTAGGTTATTCCAGAGTTTAGGCGCCAAATAGGAAAAGGATCTGCCGCCCGCAGTTGATTTTGATATTCTAGGTATTATCAAATTGCCTGAGTTTTGAGAACGTAGCGGACGTAGAGGAGTATAATGTAAAAGGAGCTCATTCAAATACTGAGGTGCTAAACCATTCAGGGCTTTATAAGTAATAAGCAATATTTTAAAATCTATACGATGTTTGATAGGGAGCCAGTGCAGTGTGGACAGGACCGGGCTAATATGGTCATACTTCCTGGTTCTAGAAAGAACTCTTGCTGCTGCATTTTGGACTAGCTGTAGTTTGTTTACCAAGCGTGCAGAACAACCACCCAATAAAGCATTACAGTAGTCTAACCTTGAAGTCATAAATGCATGGATTAACATTTCTGCATTTGACATTGAGAGCATAGGCCGTAATTTAGATATATTTTTGAGATGGAAAAATGCAGTTTTACAAATGCTAGAAACGTGGCTTTCTAAGGAAAGATTGCGATCAAGTAGCACACCTAGGTTCCTAACTGATGACGAAGAATTGACAGAGCAACCATCAAGTCTTAGACAGTGTTCTAGGTTATTACAAGTAGAGTTTTTAGGCCCTATGATTAACACCTCTGTTTTTTCTGAATTTAGCAGTAAGAAATTACTCGTCATCCAATTTTTTATATCGACTATGCATTCCATTAGTTTTTCAAATTGGTGTGTTTCACCGGGCTGCGAGGAAATATAGAGCTGCGTATCATCAGCATAACAGTGAAAGCTAACACCATGTTTCCTGATGATATCTCCCAAGGGTAACATATAAAGCGTGAAGAGTAGCGGCCCTAGAACTGAGCCTTGAGGTACTCCATACTGCACTTGTGATCGATATGATACATCTTCATTCACTGCTACGAACTGATGGCGGTCATATAAGTACGATTTAAACCATGCTAATGCACTTCCACTGATGCCAACAAAGTGTTCAAGTCTATGCAAAAGAATGTTGTGGTCAATTGTGTCAAACGCAGCACTAAGATCCAATAAAACTAATAGAGAGATACACCCACGATCAGATGATAAGAGCAGATCATTTGTAACTCTAAGGAGAGCAGTTTCAGTACTATGATACGGTCTAAATCCTGACTGGAAATCCTCACATATACCATTTATCTCTAAGAAGGAATATAATTGTGAGGATACCACCTTTTCTAGTATCTTGGACAGAAAAGGGAGATTCGAGATTGGTCTATAATTAACTAGTTCTCTGGGGTCAAGTTGTGGCTTTTTTATGAGAGGCTTAATAACAGCCAGTTTGAAGGTTTTGGGGACATGTCCTAATAACAATGAGGAATTAATAATAGTCAGAAGAGGACCTATGACTTCTGGAAGCACCTCTTTTAAGAGCTTAGATGGTATAGGGTCTAACATACATGTTGTAAGTTTAGATGATTTAACAAGTTTATACAATTCTTCCTCTCCTATAGTAGAGAATGAGTGGAACTGTTCCTCAGGGGGTCTATAGTGCACTGTCTGATGCGAAACTGTAGCTGACGGCTGAATGGTTGCAATTTTATCTCTAATAGTATCGATTTTAGAAGTAAAGTAGTTCATAAAGTCATTACTGCTGTGGTGTTGGGAAATGTCAACACTTGTTGAGGCTTTATTTTTCGTTAATTTAGCCACTGTATTGAATAAATACCTGGGGTTATGTTTGTTTTCTTCTAAAAGAGAAGAAAAGTAATCAGATCTAGCAGTTTTTAATGCTTTTCGGTAGGATATGCTACTTTCCCGCCAAGCAATACGAAATACCTCTAGTTTTGTTTTCCTCCAGCTGCGCTCCATTTTTCGGGCTGCTCTCTTTAGGGTGCGAGTATGCTCATTATACCATGGTGTCAAACTGTTTTCCTTAACCTTTCTTAAGCGTAAAGGAGCAACTGTATTTAAAGTGCTAGAAAAGAGAGAGTCCATAGTTTCTGTTACATCATCAAGTTGTTCTGAGGTTTTGGATATGCTAAGGAATTCGGATACATCAGGAAGATAACTTAACTTAATAATATAAGACACAACATGTTGCATACAAATCACAGTTATTAATGCAGAGAACAAAAACATACAAAAGTATAAAGATACATCATATAAAACCAACCACAAAAAAAAAAACAATCAAGAATAAAATAGAACTAAAGAAAAGAGGGCCAAAATCTAAACAAAATTACATATGATCAAAGGCGGAGCAAATTCTAACAGTCCTTATAGCTTTCTTATTTGTAGATACTGAGATTACATTCAAATAGTTTTCTATTTCTTTCAGAAAAACAGAGAAGACAGGTTTACAGTTGGAGAATTTGCATTTGTGAATGTGAAATTTGTTTAGGGGAAAAAAAAAATAATAACAAAACTGTTAATTTTGTTTGTGGGGTCAGAGTCATAATACCCAAATATAATGTTTTTCATATGTACTTCGAAGCCTGGCAAAATCTTACACTTGACAAACACACCAATATCATCCCAAAGTTTCTGAGTGTAGTGACATGACCAAAATTCTTTCACTTTGTCTGTGAAAAAGAATTTTTGCGGCATACAATTTTAGCTTTCAATATACGCGACGCGCCACTGAGTAACGTCTGTAACTTCCCAGTCAGAGAGCACCTGTCCATCAAAAGCTCACTATCCAATCAGAGTAGATCACTGTTAACCCTGCCCCCATGAGAAGTTAGCGTCAAAACACCAAATGAAAAACTGCGAAGCAAAAGCGAAATCTGTGGCAATGAATTCAGTATCCACAATTAGCGAAAACAAATCCTTGAAAAACATTTAAAGAATGAAGCATATTTGAAGAGCCTGTTACATTTGTGTGACTTGAGTTCATTTTCATTGTGTTTTTCTTCTTTTGTAATGGCATATGTTTGATAGTTTCTGAAAAAGTTACGTTCAGTTTTATAAAGTTAAGTTCATTATTATTGAACTAAATGTAATTCCATAGAACAAGAGTATTAGCGGCGTGACACACAGCCAAGTATGGTGACCCATACTCAGAATTTGTGCTCTGCATTTAATCCATCCAAAGTGCACACACACAGCGGTGAACACACACACACACCGTAAACACACACCCAGAGAAGTGGGCACCCATTTATGCTGTGGCACCCGGGGAGCAGTTGTGGTTTCGGTGCCTTGCTCAGTATTGAAGTTCCAACTGAGGTGTTTATATGCAGCATTTTCATCTTCTTCTCCTATAGTAGAGAATGAGTGGAACTGTTCCTCACTGGGTCTATAGTGCACTGTCTGATGTGATTCTGTAGCTGACGGTTGAATGGTTACAATTTTATTTCTAATAGTATTGATCATAGAAGTAAATTAGTACATAAAGTCATTACTGCTGTGATGTTGGGAAATGTCAACACTTGTTGATGCACACAGACGGTTGTCGTAGTAATAAAAACAATAAACAGCAACCATTTGCTTTTCTGCGCTTAATGCAGATCTCGTATATGACAAGCATTTTAGGGGGCCCTTAGCTTTTGGAGGCCCAAGGCAGCCTACCTTTGCCTAATGGGTAAGTCCGTCCGTCTATAGGTGTATGCATGCATCCACTTTGTATGTTTACGCAAGTTATTCACAAGTGTATAAGCATTTGTTACTAATATAATATGCATAGGCATGGATTTCATATTAGTGTGCATGTGTATTTCAAATATGTATTTTTGAACTTCCAATAGCATACATGTATATGTGAGTAATTTATAGGTGTATATGCATGTGTTTATGTATGAATTGATAAGCGAAGTTTGTTATAAATCCTCATAGTTCTTTTTGCTTTTGTGCAACAGATAAATAACAATTTAGATATATTTTAGACACTTTATGTTTAGATAATTTATGTTTTGTGGGAGTCCCGGGAATCATTTTATTTTCCCACGTTATCGAACAAAAATATATTAAATTGATTTCACTGAAAATGTCAGTTGTCCTGTCACTTTTGACAACACATGTGTGACTCATAAATGAACAATACCAGAGGGTAAACTGTTTGGTGGTTTAATAAAAATTCAGTTTATTAAACAGTCTGAACTTATGCTTTTGTTAGCAGGACACGAAGAAAGAGGAAGTGTCATTACACGTTATCAGTCTAAACTGATTTGAGAGATGATCTCTGCTGATCTTGATCTTGTGGTTAAACTTGAGTTCTCATGTTTTCCGAGCTGTGATCTCGCTTTTGAGTTTTGAAAACAGTGAAGTTCCTATATATCAAAGATTTTTATTTATTTATTTTGAGCAGTTTTCACAAGTCAGTTCAAATGAGTAGAACAGACAGGTGTTCATATATAACTTTCGATATTTATTGCACGTCAACAGACAGCAAGAGTTTTATTCTGCACTTCAAGTATAATCTTTGTAAGAAAAGTGTTTTTGGCCACTAGCTTTGTAGATGCGTGTGTATCACATTACATGTACATATTACATGCAAGTTCTTGCCTTTGATCGCAATAAATTTGAAGTAGTGCTTATATCTTCACCTTGAAAATGCCAACTTTGCCGACTTGTCAACTCTGCCGCTGCTGCGAATCTCTTTAGCTGTTGTGTTCGTGCGTGTGTGTGTTTGGCGCCGCTGGCATAAAAAAACTGGCTCTGATTGGCTATCATGAAACACATGACTCTGCTTTAGCCAATCATAATCGCTTATGATTTAGTGACACACCGCATTTTACGTCCAGTAATGTTAACGGCATTGTAACGACGGGAAAAGTAATTAGTTAGTTTACCCCATTACTGAAAAATAACGTCGTTACCTAATGCTGTTCTTTTAAACGCCGTTATTCCAAACACTGCTTATCTCTATCCATCGATGGTTAATCAGCATTCGATTCGCTTTGTCATCTTATCACAGACCCAATTTTCCTTCCAACGAAGAGACCTGTACCGGGGATTTTTCAGATATACCACTTAAGTTGTTAAACGACGTCATGACATAATTCTGTCAGATAAAGATACCATTTTACCACGAAGCCAAGGCTTTTTTTTCCAAGGCAGCCATCCAAACCGAAATGTCTGAAGACATTACATTTGCCTTTACCGTGCATGTTTAAACTTCACTGAGATGATACAGACATAAGTTGCATGCAATTATTCTGGCAGGACCAATTTATTTAGGTAAGGCAAGTTTATTTATATAGCACATTTCGTACACAATGGTAATTCAAAGTGAACATATCTGCAATTTATTAAAGGCAAGGCAAGTTTATTTATATAGCACATTTCGTACACAATGGTAATTCAAAGTGCTTTACATAAAAGAAAGTAAAATACTAATGAATAACAAGAATAAAACAAGCAATTTTAAAACTTTTAAAATAATAAATTTTTTACTTATTTAAAATGAATTTAAAACAGTTAGAAAATGATTTCACATAAAATAATAATAAAAAAAAAAAACAGTGGAAATGTAGTGCAATCAGTTCGGACATTGCACAGTGCTCATTCAATAAAAGCACAGCTAAACAGATGAGTTTTGAGTCTAGATTTAAATGTGACTAGTGTTTTAGCACATCAGATCTCTTCTGGAAGCTGATTCCAACTGCGGGCGGCATAGTAACTAAAGGCGGACTCCCCTTGTTTTGTGAACCCTTGGTATTTCTTACTGACTCAATCCTAGTGATCTGAGTGCTCTGTTAGGTTTATATTCAGTGAACATATCTGAAATATATTTCGGTCCTAGGTCATTTAGTGACTTATATACGAGTAAAAGTACTTTAAAATCAATCATAAATGTAACTGGAAGCCAGTGTAAGGACCTGAGGACTGGTGTGATATGCTCAGATTTTCTGGTTCTAGTCAGAATCCTGGCAGCAGCGTTCTGGATGAGCTGCAGCTGTCTAATGGTCTTTTTGGGAAGGCCAGTGAGGAGCCCATTACAATAGTCCACCCTGCTGGTGATAAAGGCATGAACAAGTTTCTCCAAGTCTTGACTGGAAACAAAACATCTAATTCTTGCGATGTTTTTTTAAATGGTAGTATGCTGGTTTAGTTACTGCTTTGACATGACTACTGAAACTAAGGTCGGTCTCCAGAATCACACCAAGATTCCTGACTTGATTTTTAGTTGTTTGACCCCTAGAGACAAGGTATGCATTCACCTTGAACAATTCATCTTTGTTTCCAAATGCAATGACTTCAGTTTTTTCCTTGTTTAACTGAAGAAATTTCTGGCACATCCAACTATTAATTTCATTAATGCAGAGGGAGTCAATTGGGCTGTAGTCATTTGGAGATAAGGCTAGGTAAATCTGGGTATCATCAGCATAGCTGTGATAGGCAATTTGGTACTTTCTCATTGTTTGACTTAGTGGGAGCATATACAGGCTAAACATGAGCGGTGCAAGAATTGAGCCTTGTGGGACTCCACATGTCATGGATGTCCACTTAGACTTATACTCTCCTAGACTCATAATAGCTCATAATAACACATAATAGCCTCTCCCTTCTAAGTATGACCTGAACCGTTTGAGTACCATCCCAGAAAGCCCGACCCAGTTTTCCAGTCTCTCTAGTAGTATGTTATGATCGACAGTGTCAAACGCAGCACTGAGATCTAGCAATAACAGCACCGATATTTTTCCAGAGTCACAATTTATGCGAATATCATTTATTATCTTAATGAGTGCTGTCTCTGTGCTGTGATGGGGTCGAAAACCAGATTGAAAATCATCCAGGTAATCGTTAAGTATTTGTTCAGCTGATTAAAAACTACCTTTTCTATAATTTTGCCTATAAAAGGAAGATTAGATGTTGGTCTAAAATTGCTCAAAATAGTGTAATCAAGATTGGTCTTTTTCAGGAGGGGCTTAAAAACTGCAGTTTTTAAGGAGTTTGGGAATGTCCCAGAAAAAAGTGAGGCGTTCACTACTTCGAAAAGATCTGCTTCAAAGCAGTTAAGCACACTTTTGAAAAAAGATGTGGGAAGTGTGTCAAGATAGCAGGTTGACGATTTTAGGTGCTGCACTATGTCTTCCAGAATTTTCAATTCAAATCAATTGCTTCAAAAATAGACATAGTATCTTTTCGATATTGTGGCCTAATCTGTCTGACCTCTGCATTTCTTGAGGATGTCGCCTTCCTGATATTGATTATCTTCTCAGAAAAGAAGGATGCAAACTCATTGCATTTGCTGTCTGAGAGCATTTCACTGGGAATCTGACTTGGGGGGTTTGTCAGTCTCTCAACAGTGGCAAAAAGAGTTTGAGTGTTAAGTTACTGTTTATAAGGTTTGAGAAGAAATTCTGTCTAGATGTGGCTAGTTTCACATTAAAATCATGAATGCTGTCTTTATATATGCTATAGTGAATTTCAAGTTTTGTCTTCCGCCACATCCGCTCTGCTTTTCTGCATTGTCTTTTCATAGTCTGTACTGCTGTTGATCTTCACAGGACAGCAAGGGTGAATAAAATTTCTGTTGTCTTTTCAGGACTGTAATACGAAAAGCACGCAAATTAAATATCTTTAGAATCTGCTTGAAAGTGAATAGCACATAACTGCAATCATTGTTACCGTTATAACCATGTCTATCAGTACAGTGTTTTACAAGATTAAACATGCTTCATCGTTTTCAAGAGTCTCTGTTTTCTCAGTCCATACTACAACATGAAAACAGCATTCCAAATGTTTCCCCTCTGGAGACCATTTAAAAAGCCCAGAAGGCCAAAACGAGTGGAAAACATGCTTTTCCAGCAGGAACGTACTAATGTGGACAAGGCTTGAGGAATTGTCAAACCAGGCAACCAATTGCTAAGCTGGCAACACAGTAGGCTACCCAGGCACTTTTTATTTTTAGCTTGCCCCATCAATTGTTACTAACCCTTCTACATTTCCTGAAGCCAACAACTACTGAAAAAGCTATCTCTCCTCCTCTTGTCATGCTACCATTTACTTTTATGTTCTGCCTCACCCTAACTATCCTCAAGACCTATTAGCGGTCAGACCAATTCCTTATCAAAGAAGCTCACCGAACCCTCTGTCTATTCTCCCCACTGCCACAGCAGTGTCTATTCCCGCAGGAGCCTCTATCTATATTTCTCCACTGCCGCAGCAGCATCAGCTCCCGCAGAAGCCTCTATCTATATTTCTCCACTGCCGCAGCAGCCTCTATCTATATCTCTCCACTGCCGCAGCAGAGTCTGCTCCTGCAGGAGCTCTTGATGAATTCTCTCTCACAACATAGAACCATGATCACGCAATCAATATGGAGAGAGAGGAAAAAAATAATTAATTAATTAATTAATTAATTACAAATAATAATAATTCTTAAGCTCTTGGCTGGGAAAGGATGACATCACCTCTGCTTTAAGCCATGCCCGTGCATCCAGATTCATGGCACTTATTCGAGGTACATTGACAGGACAAGAAATTATATTTCGTCGTACGCTTAACTTCGAATGCAAGCCGATCAAAGATTTTCTGACATTATCAGAAGCAGCGTATTGGATTTGCTAAACCACTACACAAGTAACCCTCATATCATCCCCTTTAGACAACTCAAATTGCTCTGAGTATTAAACTCTCCATCAGGTGCTGCAAAGCGCTCCCAGCGTAAATATATATATATATATATATATATATATATATATATATAAATACAATAATAAAACTAAATAAATAAATATATCATCCAACTTAGAGCTGAAGATCTTTTCGGTCGGGTTCGGGCTTAATTTCTATCATCTTACGCGGGCTCGGGCCGGGCTCGGGCTTGCGCTCCGGTTTGCGAGGTAAACGAGCGGTCATGTGATGTGTTTCGATTAGCGCGAGAAAGATGCGAAAATGAATGCTGAGCAGGTGTAACGGAGGCTTGCCTCTGGTGATTACGTTTTGGTTGCACCAGCAACTAAAGCAAACTCTGAGCGAGGTGTGGAGAAGTTTTGACTGTGTTTATAATGAGAATAATGAGTGAATAATGACGCACCATCAGTGAGCGCAGGAGCACGCTGAAGACATCTACAGTGGATTCAATCATTTTCCTCCACATAAACATGTAGACTTAGCCTAATCTCTGTGAGTAAAGGTTTTTCAAATGATAACTATATATTCATTGAGTCTTAAATGCATAATGTTGACAGAGTATTTACGCTAATGTTGGCATTATTCTTTTATTAAATAAAGCAAATCCGGCGGAGCCTCTATCTTAGGGGACTAAGATAGGGGACTCTTAGGGGACTAAGCCCTTTTTGGTCCGTTTTCTCTATTTTTACATTTCGGCTTATAAACCATATGTAATGAGGATGGACCACCATGTATTTGGTATCAATGGATTCAGAAGACCCTAAGCTACCATAAGCATGCATGCAATATGTCTATAAAGGAAGTATGAGTGAAAAATTGTACAATAAACTAGAGAATTTCAAAGACGAAAATGAGATTTTTGTCATTTATTACTGAAAATCCTACCTCACACAACAATAGTTAAAAGTTTTTGACCCAAAAATATATTTTTCAAACTCTTTGCTTGACAGAAATGGGTTAATGTTCAATCAAATGTGTAAAGATCAATTAAATAATTAACTTTATTTACAAACAGTCCTAGGCGTTTTTTTTATTTTTGGGACTAAGCCCTTTTTGGTCTGTTTTCTCTATTTTTATATTTGGGCTTATAAATCATATGTAAAGGAGATTAAACACCCTGTGTTTGGTATCTATGGATTCAGAAGACCCTAAGCTACCATATGCATGCATGCAATATGTTTATATAAAGGAAGTATGAGTGAAAAATTTTACAATAAACTAGAGAATTTCAAAAACGAAAATTAGATTTTTGTCATTTATTACTGAAAAACACACAATATAGAAAAGTTTTTGAACAAAGAAAATAAATTTTTTCAAACTCTTTGCTTGACAGAAATGTGTTATTGTTTAATCAAATGTGTAAAAAAACAATTAAATAATTAACTTTTTTTAAAAACAGTCGTAGGCATGCCAGTGAGCAAAGCAAGGCCTCTCCAGGCCTTTCCAGTAATTTTTCCAGAGCTTGTTCTGCCGTAAATCTTTTACTGCTTGCCATTTTGATAAAACAGTTCTGTAATAATGCTGTATCTCTCTCGAATTTATCTCTTTGTGCTCGCCAACACTCCGATCACTTTCTGCTTTCTCCACGTGATGCTGATTCTCCGATTGCTCGAATTTAGCTCTTTGTGCTCGCTAATACTCCGATCGCGTTCTGCTTTCTCCACCCTGATGCTGATTCTCTGAACGCTTATTGATTACATGTCTTTTACATGTCTAGAAGACATAACCTTCCTCTGATTGGGTTAGAAAAAGACTCCTCCCAGCGGCAATTTTTCCATTGGCTGTTGCGTGTTGAATCTGCCTAGCACAATCGTTTTCATTGGCCTGTTTACGCAGTGGTATTGCGCAATAAGGGAAGTGTTTAATATACAAACTGGACACCGCTGTTTTCAGCGGAATCTGAGGAAGACGGCAAAAAACCTGCATCTCTCTAGCATTAATAGTTTTTGAGATAACTACACATTTGTAAAAGTATGCCATTTTGGGGCGGTACCGCCTAATCCGTCCCCAGAGGGTTAATTTCGTTATTGCCAAATACCCATCTTAATTTAAAATTAATCTTAATTTAATTTTTTTAAATGACTCGTTTTTATTGGTGCGTTGGTCTATTTATAGGTTAAATGAGCCTATGTCTAGAATGCTGAGATGTTACGATGTGACACAGGACTTATTTTATTTCTTTATTCCAACTTCCAAGTGGTCTAGTCTACGTTAGTTATGAGTAAATTATGTTAAAACATGAATAAATTGCTCATTGTTGGCAAAAGGCAAAAGAGCTGTGTGCGTGCACACATCTGAATAATGTCGGGCTGTAAACGGGTTCGGGCTTTAAAAAAGCTGTCAATCAAAATGTACTTGTCGGGCTCGGGCCGAAACCTGTCGGGCTCGGGTCCTGTCGGGCCTAACTTTTAAGGCCCGATTACAGCTCTAATCCAACTACCGGCAAGGATCACCCATCTGATATAGTGACTATTGAATTCCCGTCAAATTGCCTTCTGGTCGAGCTATCCTTGCCTTTCCCGACAACTACCAGTGCTGTTACCCGTCTGATGCCGCGAGTATTTAAATCAGGTCAGATGCAACAAGAGCAGTCCTGGTCGAGTAGATGTTTCCCTCCAACTAACGGCGTCGCTTACACGTCCGTGCAGGAATATTGAACTCGCGTCAAAGGCTGCAAGGGACCTCATTGTCAAGCATCCTTGGCCTTTACGTCCGATTACAGGTGTACCCATTCAGTGCCGCAAGCATTGATCTCCCACCGAATGCCAGTTAGAGCCTTCCGGCTAGACAGAGTTTCCAGGCTAGGTAAACCTTACCTTTTCTTTCTACAGCCGGCGAGACTTACCCTTTCGATGCACGTGCTCCCATCGAATGCCGGCGAGAGCCTCCCAGCCACACAACTTACCTTTTCTTCTACGTCCGGAGAGGTTTACCCATTTGATGCCGTGAGTAGGAAGCTCCCATTGGATGTCGGCAAGAACCTCCCGGCTAGACAAACTTACCTTTTCCATCTTTCGGCCAGCAAAGCTTACCCATTCGATGCGTGTGCTCCCATTGGATGTCATTTCCAGCATGCACTATCCAGATCCCGCGGGATGCCAGCGAGAACCTCCTTTTCCATTTCTACGGTCATCGAGGCTTTCACGTCCGATGCTGCGAGTACAAGCTCCCATCGGACGTCGGCGAGAGACTCATGGCCACCCAAACTTACCTCTTCCATCCTACGGCCTGCAATACAAAGAGCACGAAGTTCCTGATTGATAAGCGAAGTTTGTTATAAATCCTCAGTCCTTTTTGCTTTTGTGCAACAGATAAATAACAATTTAGATATATTTTAGACACTTTATGTTTAGAAAATTTATGTTTTGTGGGAGTCCTGGGAATGATTTTATTTTCCCATGTTATTGAACTAAAATATATTACATTGATTTCACTGAAAATGTCAGGTGTCCTGTCACTTTTGACAACACGTGTGACTCATGAATGAACAATACCAGAGGGTAAACTGTTTGGTTGATTTAATAAAAATTCAGTTTATTAAACAGTCTGAACTTATGCTTTTGTTGGCAGGACACGAAGAAAGAGGAAGTGTCATTACACGTTATCAGTCTAAACTGATTTGAGAAATGATCTCTGCTGATCTTGATCTTGTGGTTAAACTTGAGTTCTCATATTTTCCGAGCTGTGATCTCGCTTTTGAGTTTTGGAAACTCAACAATGAGATCACAGCTCAGAGAACACTACAAATGCTTCTATTAATTCACTATTTTATGAAAGTGTAGAAATGACTATTAGCCATTTCAGTATTGTAATGAATTCTTGACTCTTGGATACATGCAAAACGTCACTGTTAAATTCATAAAGACAGTTTGTTTGATTTAATAATTTTAATGGTAATGCAACACGAAAATGCCACAACAACAATCCAATAAACGCAACAAAAATACATTCCATGACAAGAAGAACAGGAGTAGGATGAAAGAAAAAAATCTTATAAACTCCTACCCCATTCTTATATTAAGAAAGTTACAAATTAGTAACTTTGAAGGATAATATATTTATACTTATTTTGCAGGGAGGAAGGACTCAAAACACCCAGAGGAAATAGTGACGAATACAATATTGGAATAAAATACTCTACACATAACAAGCCATATTACAGCAAGATTTATCTCCATGTTAGTTATGTTATGGATATTTGCATACAGCTTTCAAAAAAAAAAGTATACTTTGCTGAAATGGTTTAAATATAATATTAAATACAGTGATCGATTAATAATTATTACAGAAATAATAATAGAAATTCATAATTTTCTAATATTTGCAGACATTAAACCTTTATGTTTCTTAAATATCATATGACATTTACAGTAAATTAAGGAATATTAATCAAACAGAACACTAGGAGCTCTTGGCTGCATACTTTAATTTATTTTCCACTGTTAGTCACACAGCATTAATTAATATATAACAATACTTCCGAAACATAAGTTTAATACAATGATATGCCTGTCTGGAGCAGGCAGAGAGATGCTGGTGACAGGACATTGTAGTAGATGGAAAAGTCATTTTTGCATCTCCCATGATGAGAGAGATCGGCATGACCAAAAGATGTAATGCACAAACTGGGCAAAACGACAGTGATCCTCCCTCAACAGCAGCATCTGGCTGAGGATATCGCCCATCCCGCTCAGAACAGGGGTTTCAGAGTATCATCATTCGAGTGCACCTCGTTGTTGAGCTAGGGCACAAGATTAAACTGAAGGAATAAACATGAAACCAAGACACATGAACATTCACAGCGGTTATCAGTCTAAACTGTGTTCAGCAATGACTACTACTTTGTTGTGGTCAAACGGAGTTCTCACATTTCCATACTATTCACTATTCACTAATGGTCCTTTACTACCAAGGGTAGTATCACAAAAAAAGAATCACAACTCAAAATACAAATATACAATAATCAAGGTCCGCAACAACACACCAACTTAGATAACAAAAATAAATTCTAAACAAAATACAAGCAGTTTAAATTAAAGAAAAATAAAATAAAAAGGTATAGCTGATGCAGAGCACGCACTCATTCTCGTAGAACTAACAGTCCATTTATAGCTTTTTCTATTACTCTAAAAGGAAGTAGATGATACAAATCCTGTTAATTTGTTGCTGGCCTATGGTGCTATCATAGTGATGCGTAAGTCAGCCTGAACACCATGATGTTCAGTGACATAGAGAACAGCGCAAACACTGGTGGACCAGTCCGATGTTTTCAACTAACCTGCCCACAACTTGGACAGCAAAAAAAATATTTAAAAGTAGTAAATGCATCACCCCTTCACATTAATTTAATTACTTAAACAGGCTATAGCCTAAAGGATAATATGACCGTACACACAAGGCTTGCCACAAAGAATCAGTTAAAGTAATGATCATGAACGTGTCTAAATTAGCAAGGAGACATTTAATTGTTTAGTAATAAACTGGTGTTTCTGAACACCAGAGAGAGATGTTTTTTTTCTGTGGTCCTCACATGCACCATGTCGCTTCATGTCGTATTCTCCACCATGTCCCACAGAAAAACTGCTTTTGCATAAAATGCTGCTTAACCCGACCAAGCAGCGCGTGCGCTCTCCAATTTGAGATTGTTGACCATATTGAGGAGGCGTTTGTGCTCCAGTCAACAGTTTGATTGACATAACAGTACGCCTATGGACGTATCCGTGTATTTATTAGGCAGGGTTGAATGAAAAAGCGGGACAGATGCTCAATTTGCGTGAGGCGGGACAAATGTAAAATTGCTGTACAGTACAACAGGTGGTCACTCTATTCACGCCAGTTATTCAGCCAATAAAGTGTAGGCCTATGTATTTCAAAATATGTCTAGTGGCTAATGGTCATCTTTATTTCAAATGACCCGACTGACCGCAGCCCGAATATCATTACAAATATTTTTGGATGACTCATGACCGCAGACACCCGCTCATTTTGGATCAACCCGTGCATCACTGACCCCTACTCTGAACGAATAAAATGCACCGTTGGAAATGTACTGATGAGAATGCAACAATTTGAGATGACAACACATCAGTAGTGTTCCAAACACACAAATTAAAACAGCCACCAGCAGCTCATACCTGAGGTGCTAGTGGATGATGCAAGAGGGGGAGGACGAGACGTGACACATCTCAGGGTACAGCCAACCAGCATTAAATAGCCCATACTCTTCCCTGATAGCACACCACCCCAGTCACTCACTCAATTAATTCAGTAACACACTGATATAGTGTCAGTCAAATGCAGTTCAGGTCAGGACTCAACACTCAGTTGCTAATATCAGATTGAACAACCACAGGAAGGGTGTTTGAAGAAAGAGTTGTGATATACTGAAGACTGACAGAAAGAGAGAATGGACAAGTGTCTGCTGGGACTGATCATGCTGGATTAATGATATCATTCATGAACTGAAGGGTTGTAAATAAACAAGAGAAGTAGTCATACTAGTAGTAGTAACCTTCATCATTTCTGTGTTGTGAAGCTGAAGTATGATGTGATGTTGGTTTGTTTCTCTGTTCATTATGTTTGAACTGAACAGCAGGAACTGAAGTCAGTAGGACCGTTGTCAGAGGTACCACAAAGTTCATTAATGTTGAAAAAGTCAATCTGAAGTGATATTTCAAGAATTTATACATTTGACTTAATCTACACTCTAAAAATTTGATCTTTTTTTTCCTCTCCTGATTGTGTCTGTCATCTGTCCACACATCTGTCCTGCAGTGATTTTGATTATTGTTGAGTTTGCAGTGTTTGCTGCTCCTACTGTGATTCTTCTTCAGATCATCTGTTCACGAAGAGCTGGTGAGTTTTTCAGATGATTCACATTGATCCGGAACAATCTGCACTCTTGAGAGCTCAGTAAATGATTTTGTGTTGAATTATTTTGCAGGGAGGAAGGACTCACAGCACTCAGAGGAAATAATGATTAATACAATATATGGAAAAATTTGCTCTACAAATAACAGGCCAGAATACTGCAAGATTTATCTTCATGTCAGTGATATTATGGATATGGAGACAACTTTTACTGTTATTTGCTCTATATACTATACTGAATGCTTTAAATATAATATTAAATACAGAGACAGAAGTACTTTTAGTGACCATGAATGGTAATAACAGAAATCATAACATAAATACATAGCAGTTTTCTAATCTTGATTCCTTTATTGTTATATTTAACCTTTTATAGAAGGCTTTTTCAATCATATAATAGTCAATTTTAACTGATGATGCAACCTGTCTGATAATTATCACATATTTACTGATGTATTTTGATGTTTTTTATTTTTTTATAACGTATGACTTATATTATTTTACATATGAAAATATATGAATTATTGTCTTCCCAACCTTTCATTCTTCAATATCTCTTTATGTGAAATACCATATGTGGAAATATAAATTCACAATTTGCAAATCTCTTTATTTGGTTTTGAAATATGTTGAACACTTATTTTAGACTAAAATTGTAATTATTGGGTTAATCTAAATATTGGGTTAGTGTCACAAAGTCGCTCGTATCACTTGGGATAATTTGATATTTTCATATTGTAATTTTGTATCTGAAAGAAATCAAAATCAGTTTATTAAAAATGTATTTATGCAATAATCTCATACGTAAGTCTTATACGTGAAATTTGGAATCGAATGTTATGAAAATGTCTGTCTCTTACAACAAACTGATTGTAATGTTCCTCATAAGGTGCTTTTAATAAAACCATCTGTTTTGACTTTGCTGGTGTCTATTCTGTTTTTAACCCACATGCACTTTGCACCTTTTTGCACGATGCAATTTGAAAAATAAAATAATTTTTGTAGACTTCCAGTCTGAGTGGATCAGTGTGCGGTTAGCCACTCCTCTTGTTTAATAAAACCATCTGTGAAATTAAAAAATCTGAATCTAATGATAATTAAAGCTGCAAGCAGCCGATGAAAGGGTCCTCACAACACGGGCTCACCACCCGGGCCATAGGAGAACAGTGAACGTTGGAACATATGCTTCTAAAATGTTATATAGAATATGATAGAATATGCCATACCCGCGAGCAGCTACTCGCCTCCCAAGACGCCTAGGCCTACCTTCGCCGCCTTCCGGCGAGAACTGCGGCCGACTCCCCCGCGTCCCTCCTACCACTGGGCCCAGGCCTATGATTCCGCCAATCGAAAAATGGACGGTGTTGAGTCTGAGGCAGCCCTGTCCAAAATTATCACACCCTCAAGCAAGTTGAACAAATCCGAACTTTACGACGTGTATACAAAATCTCTAAATAATAACATTTCCCTCAGTAACCCCTATACTAAAGAAACGACAAAAGAAAGAGTACTCAAAATTATCCTCAAAGCACTCCACCATCCTCCGCCGCTAGGCTAGCTCCCAGCGGCTATCAAGCGTAGCAAGAGACCTTCAGCAAGCCTGGGGCCACGCCCCGTGTTCCGACCGCAGGGGTGCCCCGCTCTGCCGAGCTCCGAGCCGCGCCTCACGCTAACGTTTGGCCGAACTGGCCGCCTAACACAGCCACGACTCTAGCCCATCAGCTTCGGGCCTGCGGCATAACTCAATCACACAGTCTCTACAAACAATATATGTCAGGCAACTATCCAAATTCCTTCTTCCTAAAGCCTACAGACGCGACTGAACTGCATAATATCATAATAGCTCTGAAGAGCTCAAATTCTGCTGGAGAAGATGAAATTAGCAGTAAAATATTAAAAAGTATTTCCAAAGAAATAATTGAACCACTTACACACTGTATTAATCTCTCACTGCTTACAGGAACTGTTCCCAAAATGACAAAAAATTGCAAAAATAATTCCAATTTTCAAATCTGGTGATAAAAATGACATAACAAATTATCGTCCCATATCCATCTTACCAACTCTTTCCAAAATATTGGAAAGAGTGGTTTATAATAGACTTATTAATTATCTTATACACTGAACATACTCAACCCATCCCAGTATGGCTTTAGAAAAAACACACCACCTGTATGGCGATCCTTGATCTTACTGAAAAGATCAATGATGCAATTAAAAAGGGGAATATGGTATTGGTGTATTCTTAGACCTTTCAAAGGCCTTTGATACCATCGACATTACCATACTACTGTACAAACTGCATCATTATGGAATTAGAGGCCAACCACTGAATTGGTTCAAGAGCTACTTACACCTGAGGCAACAATATGTATATATCCACATGAGAGATCAGAAAACAAATACATTATATATGGTGTTCCACAAGGATCCATATTAGGTCCTCTCCTCTTTATTATTTACATTAATGACCTGGAAAATTCCTCAAAGACTCTCCACAAAGTAATCTTTGCAGTAATCACACAAAAATGAATTTGAACTTCAACAACCTACTCAACAAAGAGCTTCAGAATGTGGATAATTGGTTCAAAGTAGTAATAAACTATCCATAAAACGTTAGTAAAACCAACGACATAATATTCTGTCCAAATAAAAAACAACTTAATTTCGAGGATTCAAATTTCAAGATCAAAATAAGGGGAGAGGAAATAAAAAGAGGGAAGACGACTAAATTCTTGGGTGTCTTTATAGATGATCACCTAAACTTTAAACACATATTGAATATCTTGTCAAAAGCTATCAAAATATGTTGGTCTGTTCCTTAAGCTTAGACACCTGCTTCCCCCACGCAATACTATTATTCTCTTAAAAACCCTCTATGAACCACATTTAAATTACTGCACATTATATGTTGCAATACTTATCACTACTCGCCTAAAAAATTACAAATTCTACAAAAAAAAATAATTCGTGCCCATATCATGTCTGATTTCATCCAAACCGTTCTATTTTCTTTAGGTATGGTCTTTTAAACTAACTGAATATAATATATTTCACAATGCATTGTAAAGATCAGGTGGTCTTTGGTTTGAATAACAGATTATGTGAACTTGTTCCAATCCACTATCCCCGGCACACTTACCTCGCTAGAAACATGCATATCATTACTGGTAAAAAACGGAGATTAAAAAGCACTGGTATGAGTGTGTGTGCCGGGGACCGCGGATTTGGAATGAGCTGGATGAAAGTCTGAAAACCTCAAGCTCTATTTCTTCTTTTAAACAAAACCTCAAGAAACAATTACTAAACTTGTATACATCTTCCTGATGTACATACTATTTCTCACTCTGCATGTATGTCAGTATAAATTTCTCAACCTCAAGGTAAACTGTTAAACAAAATTGTATCTGTTAAATGGGATCTCCTTCCTTTGTTGTATGAATGTGATGTATATGAAATGTATTATATGTAGGCCACACATTTTTGTTAATTTTTGTTTTTGTTTTTTGTTTTTATTATTATTATTATTATTTTTTTTTATCCCCTGGCTTGTCATGGCCCCCTATTATAAGCTTTAGATAGCTTTTGGGGACCAGTTCACATGCATGCTCATCTTAAGGTTATATGAATATATGTATGTGTAAAAAATGTGAATAAAATGTGAATAAACTCTTCTTCTTCTTCTTCTTCTTAAATAAACAAATGCCTGGCCATACTGGCCGCCCAACCCAGCCCCGCAACCCACGGCCTTCAACTCCGGGTCCGCGGCTCAAGCAAGTGCTTGGCCGCAATCGCTGCCAAACACAGCCCCGCCCCCAGTTGTTGCCACCACCCTCCTCCAAGCGAAATCCCCCATTCACTCTTCACTGCTACACCAATGCCCATCCCATCAAACGCCGTCGCCCTCGAACCACCCCAAGTGACCCACAGCATTCAGGCACAGATATCAGCAGGTGCGGATGTAGATCTCTCGTCTCTCCTTTCTCTCCTGCCCACATCCGATTCAAACCGCCAAATAGACTGCGGGGACTTCTCAGTCACGCTAAAAAATCCAAATCCCCTTTCATCTCGATACTCTCCTTCTCCGAATTCACCATCGCATTCAACCACTACACCAAGATAATCTGCTCAGCCTTCCCCCACAGGCGACGCGAACTCAACGACTATTTGTCAATAATAGCCGAACTCGCGCGTTGTCCTACGGAGGGGGCACTTTTACACTTACACAAGCTTTTTCCGCTAAATGCGCCATCCGAATCGCTCAGTGGAACCAGTGCCCTTATTGGGGAGCGATCGACTACGACTTGCACAGCCGCGTATTTCTAGGCTGTAGGAGCATTTCGTGCGCAATCTGCAGGTCCATGGTCACTCACCACAACCTGCCCACAAAATAACCGGACGCAACCCAACACTCTGATACTCCCCCGGCAAA
>NW_020527823.1:0-58196 GCF_003368295.1 Carassius auratus
TTTTGACTGTGTTTATAATGAGAATAATGAGTGAATAATGACGCACCATCAGTGAGCGCAGGAGCACGCTGAAGACATCTACAGTGGATTCAATCATTTTCCTCCACATAAACATGTAGACTTAGCCTAATCTCTGTGAGTAAAGGTTTTTCAAATGATAACTATATATTCATTGAGTCTTAAATGCATAATGTTGACAGAGTATTTACGCTAATGTTGGCATTATTCTTTTATTAAATAAAGCAAATCCGGCGGAGCCTCTATCTTAGGGGACTAAGATAGGGGACTCTTAGGGGACTAAGCCCTTTTTGGTCCGTTTTCTCTATTTTTACATTTCGGCTTATAAACCATATGTAATGAGGATGGACCACCATGTATTTGGTATCAATGGATTCAGAAGACCCTAAGCTACCATAAGCATGCATGCAATATGTCTATAAAGGAAGTATGAGTGAAAAATTGTACAATAAACTAGAGAATTTCAAAGACGAAAATGAGATTTTTGTCATTTATTACTGAAAATCCTACCTCACACAACAATAGTTAAAAGTTTTTGACCCAAAATATATTTTTCAAACTCTTTGCTTGACAGAAATGGGTTAATGTTCAATCAAATGTGTAAAGATCAATTAAATAATTAACTTTATTTACAAACAGTCCTAGGCGTTTTTTTTATTTTTGGGACTAAGCCCTTTTTGGTCTGTTTTCTCTATTTTTATATTTGGGCTTATAAATCATATGTAAAGGAGATTAAACACCCTGTGTTTGGTATCTATGGATTCAGAAGACCCTAAGCTACCATAAGCATGCATGCAATATGTTTATATAAAGGAAGTATGAGTGAAAAATTTTACAATAAACTAGAGAATTTCAAAAACGAAAATTAGATTTTTGTCATTTATTACTGAAAAACACACAATATAGAAAAGTTTTTGAACAAAGAAAATAAATTTTTTCAAACTCTTTGCTTGACAGAAATGTGTTATTGTTTAATCAAATGTGTAAAAAAACAATTAAATAATTAACTTTTTTAAAAACAGTCGTAGGCATGCCAGTGAGCAAAGCAAGGCCTCTCCAGGCCTTTCCAGTAATTTTTCCAGAGCTTGTTCTGCCGTAAATCTTTTACTGCTTGCCATTTTGATAAAACAATTCTGTAATAATGCTGTATCTCTCTCGAATTTATCTCTTTGTGCTCGCCAACACTCCGATCACTTTCTGCTTTCTCCACGTGATGCTGATTCTCCGATTGCTCGAATTTAGCTCTTTGTGCTCGCTAATACTCCGATCGCGTTCTGCTTTCTCCACCCTGATGCTGATTCTCTGAACGCTTATTGATTACATGTCTTTTACATGTCTAGAAGACATAACCTTCCTCTGATTGGGTTAGAAAAAGACTCCTCCCAGCGGCAATTTTTCCATTGGCTGTTGCGTGTTGAATCTGCCTAGCACAATCGTTTTCATTGGCCTGTTTACGCAGTGGTATTGCGCAATAAGGGAAGTGTTTAATATACAAACTGGACACCGCTGTTTTCAGCGGAATCTGAGGAAGACGGCAAAAAACCTGCATCTCTCTAGCATTAATAGTTTTTGAGATAACTACACATTTGTAAAAGTATGCCATTTTGGGCGGTACCGCCTAATCCGTCCCCAGAGGGTTAATTTCGTTATTGCCAAATACCCATCTTAATTTAAAATTAATCTTAATTTAATTTTTTTAAATGACTCGTTTTTATTGGTGCGTTGGTCTATTTATAGGTTAAATGAGCCTATGTCTAGAATGCTGAGATGTTACGATGTGACACAGGACTTATTTTATTTCTTTATTCCAACTTCCAAGTGGTCTAGTCTACGTTAGTTATGAGTAAATTATGTTAAAACATGAATAAATTGCTCATTGTTGGCAAAAGGCAAAAGAGCTGTGTGCGTGCACACATCTGAATAATGTCGGGCTGTAAACGGGTTCGGGCTTTAAAAAAGCTGTCAATCAAAATGTACTTGTCGGGCTCGGGCCGAAACCTGTCGGGCTCGGGTCCTGTCGGGCCTAACTTTTAAGGCCCGATTACAGCTCTAATCCAACTACCGGCAAGGATCACCCATCTGATATAGTGACTATTGAATTCCCGTCAAATTGCCTTCTGGTCGAGCTATCCTTGCCTTTCCCGACAACTACCAGTGCTGTTACCCGTCTGATGCCGCGAGTATTTAAATCAGGTCAGATGCAACAAGAGCAGTCCTGGTCGAGTAGATGTTTCCCTCCAACTAACGGCGTCGCTTACACGTCCGTGCAGGAATATTGAACTCGCGTCAAAGGCTGCAAGGGACCTCATTGTCAAGCATCCTTGGCCTTTACGTCCGATTACAGGTGTACCCATTCAGTGCCGCAAGCATTGATCTCCCACCGAATGCCAGTTAGAGCCTTCCGGCTAGACAGAGTTTCCAGGCTAGGTAAACCTTACCTTTTCTTTCTACAGCCGGCGAGACTTACCCTTTCGATGCACGTGCTCCCATCGAATGCCGGCGAGAGCCTCCCAGCCACACAACTTACCTTTTCTTCTACGTCCGGAGAGGTTTACCCCATTTGATGCCGTGAGTAGGAAGCTCCCCATTGGATGTCGGCAAGAACCTCCCGGCTAGACAAACTTACCTTTTCCATCTTTCGGCCAGCAAAGCTTACCCATTCGATGCGTGTGCTCCCATTGGATGTCATTTCCAGCATGCACTATCCAGATCCCGCGGGAATGCCAGCGAGAACCTCCTTTTCCATTTCTACGGTCATCGAGGCTTTCACGTCCGATGCTGCGAGTACAAGCTCCCATCGGACGTCGGCGAGAGACTCATGGCCACCCAAACTTACCTCTTCCATCCTACGGCCTGCAATACAAAGAGCACGAAGTTCCTGATTGATAAGCGAAGTTTGTTATAAATCCTCAGTCCTTTTTGCTTTTGTGCAACAGATAAATAACAATTTAGATATATTTTAGACACTTTATGTTTTAGAAAATTTATGTTTTGTGGGAGTCCTGGGAATGATTTTATTTTCCCATGTTATTGAACTAAAATATATTACATTGATTTCACTGAAAATGTCAGGTGTCCTGTCACCTTTTGACAACACGTGTGACTCATGAATGAACAATACCAGAGGGTAAACTGTTTGGTTGATTTAATAAAAATTCAGTTTATTAAACAGTCTGAACTTATGCTTTTGTTGGCAGGACACGAAGAAAGAGGAAGTGTCATTACACGTTATCAGTCTAAACTGATTTGAGAAATGATCTCTGCTGATCTTGATCTTTGTGGTTAAACTTGAGTTCTCATATTTTCCGAGCTGTGATCTCGCTTTTGAGTTTTGGAAACTCAACAATGAGATCACAGCTCAGAGAACACTACAAATGCTTCTATTAATTCACTATTTTATGAAAGTGTAGAATGACTATTAGCCATTTCAGTATTGTAATGAATTCTTGACTCTTGGATACATGCAAAACGTCACTGTTAAATTCATAAAGACAGTTTGTTTGATTTAATAATTTTAATGGTAATGCAACACGAAAATGCCACAACAACAATCCAATAAACGCAACAAAAATACATTCCATGACAAGAAGAACAGGAGTAGGATGAAAGAAAAAAATCTTATAAACTCCTACCCCATTCTTATATTAAGAAAGTTACAAATTAGTAACTTTGAAGGATAATATATTTATACTTATTTTGCAGGGAGGAAGGACTCAAAACACCCAGAGGAAATAGTGACGAATACAATATTGGAATAAATACTCTACACATAACAAGCCATATTACAGCAAGATTTATCTCCATGTTAGTTATGTTATGGATATTTGCATACAGCTTTCAAAAAAAAAAGTATACTTGCTGAAATGGTTTAAATATAATATTAAATACAGTGATCGATTAAATAATTATTACAGAAATAATAATAGAAATTCATAATTTTCTAATATTTGCAGACATTAAACCTTTATGTTCTTAAATATCATATGACATTTACAGTAAATTAAGGAATATTAATCAAACAGAACACTAGGAGCTCTTGGCTGCATACTTTAATTTATTTTCCACTGTTAGTCACACAGCATTAATTAATATATAACAATACTTCCGAAACATAAGTTTAATACAATGATATGCCTGTCTGGAGCAGGCAGAGAGATGCTGGTGACAGGACATTGTAGTAGATGGAAAAGTCATTTTTGCATCTCCCATGATGAGAGAGATCGGCATGACCAAAAGATGTAATGCACAAACTGGGCAAAACGACAGTGATCCTCCCTCAACAGCAGCATCTGGCTGAGGATATCGCCCATCCCGCTCAGAACAGGGGTTTCAGAGTATCATCATTCGAGTGCACCTCGTTGTTGAGCTAGGGCACAAGATTAAACTGAAGGAATAAACATGAAACCAAGACACATGAACATTCACAGCGGTTATCAGTCTAAACTGTGTTCAGCAATGACTACTACTTTGTTGTGGTCAAACGGAGTTCTCACATTTCCATACTATTCACTATTCACTAATGGTCCTTTACTACCAAGGGTAGTATCACAAAAAAAGAATCACAACTCAAAATACAAATATACAATAATCAAGGTCCGCAACAACACACCAACTTAGATAACAAAAATAAATTCTAAACAAAATACAAGCAGTTTAAATTAAAGAAAAATAAAATAAAAAGGTATAGCTGATGCAGAGCACGCACTCATTCTCGTAGAACTAACAGTCCATTTATAGCTTTTTCTATTACTCTAAAAGGAAGTAGATGATACAAATCCTGTTAATTTGTTGCTGGCCTATGGTGCTATCATAGTGATGCGTAAGTCAGCCTGAACACCATGATGTTCAGTGACATAGAGAACAGCGCAAACACTGGTGGACCAGTCCGATGTTTTCAACTAACCTGCCCACAACTTGGACAGCAAAAAAAATATTTAAAAGTAGTAAATGCATCACCCCTTCACATTAATTTAATTACTTAAACAGGCTATAGCCTAAAGGATAATATGACCGTACACACAAGGCTTGCCACAAAGAATCAGTTAAAGTAATGATCATGAACGTGTCTAAATTAGCAAGGAGACATTTAATTGTTTAGTAATAAACTGGTGTTTCTGAACACCAGAGAGAGATGTTTTTTTTCTGTGGTCCTCACATGCACCATGTCGCTTCATGTCGTATTCTCCACCATGTCCCACAGAAAAACTGCTTTTGCATAAAATGCTGCTTAACCCGACCAAGCAGCGCGTGCGCTCTCCAATTTGAGATTGTTGACCATATTGAGGAGGCGTTTGTGCTCCAGTCAACAGTTTGATTGACATAACAGTACGCCTATGGACGTATCCGTGTATTTATTAGGCAGGGTTGAATGAAAAAGCGGGACAGATGCTCAATTTGCGTGAGGCGGGACAAATGTAAAATTGCTGTACAGTACAACAGGTGGTCACTCTATTCACGCCAGTTATTCAGCCAATAAAGTGTAGGCCTATGTATTTCAAAATATGTCTAGTGGCTAATGGTCATCTTTATTTCAAATGACCCGACTGACCGCAGCCCGAATATCATTACAAATATTTTTGGATGACTCATGACCGCAGACACCCGCTCATTTTGGATCAACCCGTGCATCACTGACCCCTACTCTGAACGAATAAAATGCACCGTTGGAAATGTACTGATGAGAATGCAACAATTTGAGATGACAACACATCAGTAGTGTTCCAAACACACAAATTAAAACAGCCACCAGCAGCTCATACCTGAGGTGCTAGTGGATGATGCAAGAGGGGGAGGACGAGACGTGACACATCTCAGGGTACAGCCAACCAGCATTAAATAGCCCATACTCTTCCCTGATAGCACACCACCCCAGTCACTCACTCAATTAATTCAGTAACACACTGATATAGTGTCAGTCAAATGCAGTTCAGGTCAGGACTCAACACTCAGTTGCTAATATCAGATTGAACAACCACAGGAAGGGTGTTTGAAGAAAGAGTTGTGATATACTGAAGACTGACAGAAAGAGAGAATGGACAAGTGTCTGCTGGGACTGATCATGCTGGATTAATGATATCATTCATGAACTGAAGGGTTGTAAATAAACAAGAGAAGTAGTCATACTAGTAGTAGTAACCTTCATCATTTCTGTGTTGTGAAGCTGAAGTATGATGTGATGTTGGTTTGTTTCTCTGTTCATTATGTTTGAACTGAACAGCAGGAACTGAAGTCAGTAGGACCGTTGTCAGAGGTACCACAAAGTTCATTAATGTTGAAAAAGTCAATCTGAAGTGATATTTCAAGAATTTATACATTTGACTTAATCTACACTCTAAAAATTTGATCTTTTTTTTCCTCTCCTGATTGTGTCTGTCATCTGTCCACACATCTGTCCTGCAGTGATTTTGATTATTGTTGAGTTTGCAGTGTTTGCTGCTCCTACTGTGATTCTTCTTCAGATCATCTGTTCACGAAGAGCTGGTGAGTTTTTCAGATGATTCACATTGATCCGGAACAATCTGCACTCTTGAGAGCTCAGTAAATGATTTTGTGTTGAATTATTTTGCAGGGAGGAAGGACTCACAGCACTCAGAGGAAATAATGATTAATACAATATATGGAAAAAATTTGCTCTACAAATAACAGGCCAGAATACTGCAAGATTTATCTTCATGTCAGTGATATTATGGATATGGAGACAACTTTTACTGTTATTTGCTCTATATACTATACTGAATGCTTTAAATATAATATTAAATACAGAGACAGAAGTACTTTTAGTGACCATGAATGGTAATAACAGAAATCATAACATAAATACATAGCAGTTTTCTAATCTTGATTCCTTTATTGTTATATTTAACCTTTTATAGAAGGCTTTTTCAATCATATAATAGTCAATTTTAACTGATGATGCAACCTGTCTGATAATTATCACATATTTACTGATGTATTTTGATGTTTTTTATTTTTTTATAACGTATGACTTATATTATTTTACATATGAAAATATATGAATTATTGTCTTCCCAACCTTTCATTCTTCAATATCTCTTTATGTGAAATACCATATGTGGAAATATAAATTCACAATTTGCAAATCTCTTTATTTGGTTTTGAAATATGTTGAACACTTATTTTAGACTAAAATTGTAATTATTGGGTTAATCTAAATATTGGGTTAGTGTCACAAAGTCGCTCGTATCACTTGGGATAATTTGATATTTTCATATTGTAATTTTGTATCTGAAAGAAATCAAAATCAGTTTATTAAAAATGTATTTATGCAATAATCTCATACGTAAGTCTTATACGTGAAATTTGGAATCGAATGTTATGAAAATGTCTGTCTCTTACAACAAACTGATTGTAATGTTCCTCATAAGGTGCTTTTAATAAAACCATCTGTTTTGACTTTGCTGGTGTCTATTCTGTTTTTAACCCACATGCACTTTGCACCTTTTTGCACGATGCAATTTGAAAAATAAAATAATTTTTGTAGACTTCCAGTCTTGAGTGGATCAGTGTGCGGTTAGCCACTCCTCTTGTTAATAAAACCATCTGTGAAATTAAAAAATCTGAATCTAATGATAATTAAAGCTGCAAGCAGCGATGAAAGGGTCCTCACACACGGGCTCACCACCCGGGCCATAGGAGAACAGTGAACGTTGGAACATATGCTTCTAAAATGTTATATAGAATATATAGAATATGCATACCCGCGAGCAGCTACTCGCCTCCCAAGACGCCTAGGCCTACCTTCGCCGCCTCCGGCGAGAACTGCGGCCGACTCCCCCGCGTCCTCCTACCACTGGGCCAGGCCTATGATTCCGCCAATCGAAAAATGGACGGTGTTGAGTCTGAGGCAGGCCCTGTCCAAAAATTACGTCACACCCTCAAGCAAGTTGAACAAATCCGAACTTTACGACGTGTATACAAAATCTCTAAATAATAACATTTCCCCTCAGTCAACCCCTATACTAAAGAAACGACAAAAGAAAGGAGTACCTCAAAATTATCCTCAAAGCACTCCACCATCCTCCGCCGCTAGGCCTAGCTCCCAGCGGCTATCAAGCCGTAGCAAGAGACCTTCAGCAAGCCTGGGCCACGCCCCGGTTCCGACCGCAGGGGTGCCCGCTCTGCCGAGCTCCGAGCCCGCCGCTCACGCTAACGTTTGGCCGAACTGGCCGCCTAACACAGCCACGACTCTAGCCCATCCCAGCTTCGGGCCTGCGGCATAACTCAATCACACAGTCTCTTACAAACAATATATGTCAGGCAACTATCCAAATTCCTTCTTCCTAAAGCCTACAGACGCGACTGAACTGCATAATATCATAATAGCTCTGAAGAGCTCAAATTCTGCTGGAGAAGATGAAATTAGCAGTAAAATATTAAAAAGTATTTCCAAAGAAATAATTGAACCACTTACACACTGTATTAATCTCTCACTGCTTACAGGAACTGTTCCCAAAATGACAAAAATTGCAAAAATAATTCCAATTTTCAAATCTGGTGATAAAAATGACATAACAAATTATCGTCCCATATCCATCTTACCAACTCTTTCCAAAATATTGGAAAGAGTGGTTTATAATAGACTTATTAATTATCTTAATACACTGAACATACTCAACCCATCCCAGTATGGCTTTAGAAAAAAACACACCACCTGTATGGCGATCCTTGATCTTACTGAAAAGATCAATGATGCAATTAAAAGGGGGAATATGGTATTGGTGTATTCTTAGACCTTTCAAAGGCCTTTGATACCATCGACATTACCATACTACTGTACAAACTGCATCATTATGGAATTAGAGGCCAACCACTGAATTGGTTCAAGAGCTACTTACACCTGAGGCAACAATATGTAACTATCCATGAACAGACATCAGAAAACAAATACATTAAATATGGTGTTCCACAAGGATCCATATTAGGTCCTCTCCTCTTTATTATTTACATTAATGACCTGGAAAATTCCTCAAAGACTCTCCACAAAGTAATCTTTGCAGTAATCACACAAAAATGAATTTGAACTTCAACAACTACTCAACAAAGAGCTTCAGAATGTGGATAATTGGTTCAAAGTAAATAAACTATCCATAAACGTTAGTAAAACCAACGACATAATATTCTGTCCAAATAAAAAACAACTTAATTTCGAGGATTCAAATTTCAAGATCAAAATAAGGGGAGAGGAAATAAAAAGAGGGAAGACGACTAAATTCTTGGGTGTCTTTATAGATGATCACCTAAACTTTAAACACCATATTGAATATCTTGTCAAAAAGCTATCAAAATATGTTGGTCTGTTCCTTAAGCTTAGACACCTGCTTCCCCACGCAATACTACTTATTCTTTATAAAACCCTCTTTGAACCACATTTAAATTACTGCAATATTATATGGTGCAATACTTATTCTACTCGCCTAAAAAAATTACAAATTCTACAAAAAAAAATAATTCGTGCCATATCATGGTCTGATTTCAATGCTCCAACTCGTTCTATTTTCTTTAGGTATGGTCTTTTAAGACTAACTGAATATAATATATTTCACAATGCATGTACTATGTATCAGGTGGTCTTTGGTTTGAATAACAGATTATGTGAACTTGTTCCAATCCACTATCCCCGGCACACTTACCTCGCTAGAAACATGCATATCATTACTGGTAAAAAACGGAGATTAAAAAGCACTGGTATGAGTGTAGTGTGCCGGGGACCGCGGATTTGGAATGAGCTGGATGAAAGTCTGAAAACCTCAAGCTCTATTTCTTCTTTTAAACAAAACCTCAAGAAACAATTACTAAACTTGTATACATCTTCCTGATGTACATACTATTTCTCACTCTGCATGTATGTCAGTATAAATTTCTCAACCTCAAGGTAAACTGTTAAACAAAATTGTATCTGTTAAATGGGATCTCCTTCCTTTTGTTGTATGAATGTGATGTATGAAATGTATTATATGTAGGCCACACATTTTTGTTAATTTTTGTTTTTGTTTTTTGTTTTTATTTATTATTATTATTATTTTTTTTTTATCCCCTGGCTTGTCATGGCCCCCTATTATAAGCTTTAGATAGCTTCTTTGGGGACCAGTTCACATGCATGCTCATCTTAAGGTTATATGAATATATGTATGTGTAAAAAATGTGAATAAAATGTGAATAAACTCTTCTTCTTCTTCTTCTTCTTAAAATAAACAAATGCCTGGCCATACTGGCCGCCCAACCCAGCCCCGCAACCCACGGCCTTCAACTCCGGGTCCGCGGCTCAAGCAAGTGCTTGGCCGCAATCGCTGCCAAACACAGCCCCGCCCCCAGTTGTTGCCACCACCCTCCTCCAAGCGAAATCCCCCCATTCACTCTTCACTGCTACACCAATGCCCATCCCATCAAACGCCGTCGCCCTCGAACCACCCCAAGTGACCCACAGCATTCAGGCACAGATATCAGCAGGTGCGGATGTAGATCTCTCGTCTCTCCTTTCTCTCCTGCCCACATCCGATTCAAACCGCCAAATAGACTGCGGGGACTTCTCAGTCACGCTAAAAAATCCAAATCCCCTTTCATCTCGACTACTCTCCTTCTCCGAATTCACCATCGCATTCAACCACTACACCAAGATAATCTGCTCAGCCTTCCCCCACAGGCGACGCGAACTCAACGACTATTTGTCAATAATAGCCGAACTCGCGTTGTCCTACGGAGGGGGGCACTTTTACACTTACCACAAGCTTTTTTCCGCTAAATGCGCCATCCGAATCGCTCAGTGGAACCAGTGCCCTTATTGGGGAGCGATCGACTACGACTTGCACAGCCGCGTATTTCTAGGCTGTAGGAGCATTTCGTGCGCAATCTGCAGGTCCATGGCTCACTCCACCACAACCTGCCCACAAATAAACCCGGACGCAACCCAACACTCTGATACTCCCCCGGCAAAATCCACCAGCTATGTCCCAAGATCAGCAACCTCAGCAAACTCACGCCTAGCCCAACCAGGAGCAGAAAGCTCACAGCTATGCATTGCTTTCAACAACGGGAAATGCATCAGACAGCACTGCCGCTATCTACACTCCTGCAAGTTCTGTGGCGGTGCTCATGCACGCATAGTTTGCCCCGTGTATAAAGCCGTAAATAAAAAATCCAAAAATACCTATCGACTCCTGTGAATATTTTTCGCATGACCATTGAACTAGCACACCATCCCGACATAGAATTTATAAATTATCTCCTGTCTGGCCTCAAACACGGTTTTAACCCGGGCGTCGTTTGCGAGCTTACCCAAAACACTGTCTGCCATAATCTCCAATCCGCCCTCGCAGAGCCCGACATAGTAGTTAACCTCATCAAAAAAGAAATCGAGTCAGGCTTTATGATCGGGCCCTTCAATACCCCCCCCCCCCCCTTCAAAACGTTCAGAGTCAGCCCAATCGGAGTGGCTACTAGAACATTTTCAGGTTAGAAACGCCTAATAGTAGACCTGTCATCTACGCATAAATCCACAGTCCCGAGCATTAATAGTTTGATACCCCTCTATGAATTTTCACTCAAATACCAAGACATAGATCAGGCAGTCGAACTGATTAAAATCGCGGGCCGAGGAGCCTGGTTAGCAAAAATAGACATCACTTCTGCTTTCAAAGTGATGCCTATCCATCCGGACTTTTGGCACCTGTTCGGGATACGATGGCTCGAGAAATACTATTTCGCCGTCCGGTTAACCTTCGGATGCAAAAGCAGCCCCAAAATTTTCGATATGCTGTCAGAAGCCGTTTGCTGGATCCTTTCCAGCAATAACACAATCCCACATATTATCCATCTTTTAGATGACTTCCTGGTCATTTCATCGTCCAAGGCAATCCCAGCTCGGGATTGCCATCGCTCAGGAAAAAAAACATGGGTCCCACCACAACCATAGAGTTCCTAGGCATCTACCTCGACTCAGCTAATTTTCAGCTCTCCCTGCCAAAGCAAAAGATTGATAGAATAATTCTCGTCTCATCCACCCTCCTCGACAGCCCTTGTTGTTCTAAACGCAAACTTCTTTCCCTGCTCGGGCATTTAAATTTCGCCATGCGCATAATTCCACAAGGACGCCCATTCATCGCGCATCTCCTAACACTCGCATCATAAGTTCACGCGCTCGAGGACCTCATGCCCCTAACCCACGCATGCCGCAACAAACTTAAATTATGGATCCTGTTCCTTAGACAATGGAACGGGCTTTCTTTTCTTTTCTTTTTTTTATAACAATTTAATTTCGTCTCCCACCGACTTGCAGCTGTTTACAGACGCAGCTCCCTCAATCGGTTTTGGAGGTTTCTACCAAGGCCATCCACATGGCCCCCCCAGATGCAGGACTCGACCCAGTCCTCAGCTCTTTTCGAGCTCTATCCTCTCGTAGTAGCAGCCTTCCTGTAGGGCAACGAATGGACAACTAAAAGCATCTTAGTGCACTGCGACAATGAAGCCGTAGTTCAGTGCATAAACAAAGGCCGTTCTCACTCCCCTGCCCTCATGCCTCTCCTTAGACGTCTTATATGGATCGCAGCATGCGACCAATTCATAATTAGCGCAAAGCACGTCCCAGGTACAGAAAACCAAATTGCTGACTCCCTGTCTCGTTTTCTGTTTCAGAAATTCAGGACACTGGCTCCAGAGGCGGACCAATTCCCCACTCCGGTTCCTCAATATTCAGAATTAATATTCCCGTAACTCACCCTCTAAAGCCACTCCTCGAAGCATCACTGGACTCTATTCTCCAAGCAGTCTCTCCCAGAACCCTCCAGTCATATGTGACTGCGTGAAGGTGCTTTAAGTCATTTCACCTCATTTCCCTTTCCCTGATTTTTCTCTACTCTCCATCACCTCTTTCATTTCGTTCCTCAACGGCGCCAAGGGTCTCCAAGTTGGGTCCATAAAAAACTACCTGAGCGGAGTCCAGTTTTTTCACAAACTAATGACCGGCCCTCCTTCACCCGAAAAAAACAATTCACAAACCTCCCTCCTAATTAAAGGGATCCAGCGATCCCAGCCCACCCATCCAGACACCAAAAAACCCATAACGCTAGATATCCTCACAAAATGTATCCACACCCTCCGCACAAATTACCAACCCCTCAGCATCGCCCGCACGCTTGACGCTATGTCTCAGGTGCTCGGAGATTATGATCTCTTCTAAATTTAATCCTAAAATCAACCCCACCGTGTCAGACCTAACCATACTAGATGACGAAACAATCGCTTATTTAATCAAACAAAGCAAAACAGACCAAACCAACAAAGGCCATTTCATATACATTTTCAATCTCCCTTCCCCAATCCAGCCTTACCAATCCATCCTCGCTTTTTTACACCTTAGAAATTCCCAGGTAAGTCCCCGCACGAACCCCTATTCACCGACGAGTCCAAAAAAACAGTAACTCGTTTCTGGTTCCAAAAACACCTCAAATGCGTCCTGCAATTATCAGGCATCCCAGCGAACAATTTCTCCACCCATTCATTTCGCATCGGGGCAGCAACTTCAGCTGCACAAAAAGGCCTCTCCAACCAACAGATCCAAACTCTCGGAAGATGGTCCTCAGAAGCATACCAAAGTTACATCAGAATAAACCAGTTTCACATAAAGAAAGCCCACCAAACCCTCATCGGCCATAATTTAAAAAAAAAAAAAAAAAACCAGCGACACATCCTTATTGAATACCGACGAGTAGATTTTCATAATACATACCGCCGACGCCAGCCGCACACTCCCGGCCAAACAACCTAACCTTTTCTATCCTATGACCAACGAGGCTTCTCTCTTCAATGACAGGAGCACAAGCTTCCATCAGATGCTGACGAGAGCCTCCCGGCCAGACAACCTCACCTTTTCCATTCTGCGGCCAATAAGGCTTACCCGTTCGTTGCCAGGAGCTCACACTCCCTTCGGACATAGGTGAAAGCCCCCGGCTACCTGCTTTGTCTTTCTGTCTTACGTACGGAGAGATTTACCCGTCCAATGCATGGAGTCAAGGCTCCCATTGAATGTAGGCGAGAGCTTCCCGGCTAGAAAACCTTACCTTTTCCGTCCTTTGGCCAGCGAGGCTTAACCGTTCTTTCCGGGACCTAAGCTTTTCCGACAACCTTTTCCGTCCTTCAGCCAGAGAGGTTTGCCCGTTCGATTCCTGGTGCTAAGCTCCTATCGGTCGTCGGTCCGAGCCTCCCAGCTAGACAACCTGACCTTTTCCACCCTTGGCCAGCCAACCACGACCTTACCACGTGGTTTAGGTTACAAACCTACAAGCAAGCTGTTCAATGCTGCAAGTACCAAACACGCAAATAAACCCTCCTTCCTTCCTATGGTCGCCAAGGCTAACCCGTCTCTTGCCAGGAGTAGCAAACTCCCTTAAAACGCTGACGACAGCCTAACGACCACACAAACTTACCTTTTCCATCCTACAGCCTGCGAGGCTCACCCAGTTTTGTCCCCGCCGGACGCTGGCGAGAGCCTAATGGACAGACTTGCTTTACGTTTCCACTCTACGGTCGGCGAGGCTTACCCGTTCGATGTGTGTACTCCCTTCGAACGTCGGTAATAGTCTCTCGGCCACGCAACTTACCTTTCCATTTGACGGTAGGCGAGGCTTAACCGTCCGACGCTACGAGTCTCGTCCTCTCGCCAAATCCTCCAAAAAAAAAAAAAAAAAAAGCTACCCTCAGCTACTCTCACATCTTTTAACCCCGTTTTCCTTTCTAACCCCCCCGTCCGCCGAGGCTTACCCGTCTGTCGCGTGTGCTCCCTTCAGACGTCTGGCGAGAGTCTCCCGGACGGGCCTATGCTTGCCGGCCGCAAGCGAGTCTCATCCATCCAATGCCGTGAGTCGGGATCTAGCTTCGGATGTCGCCAGAGTCCTCCTTGACGGCCAGCCCAAAAGCTTTTTATCTGCCAAACCGAGAGGACCCGGACGTCCGTCATCGTGAGTCTCAATCTCCTGTCGGAGGCTTCATGGGCCCTCTCGGTCAGCATTAGGCCCTTCACCCACTGAATAGCAGGGGCTATCAGCCAGTAGGGCCCGTACGCCGACACCGTGACCTATTCCGGTCGAGGCAACTCAGGTCCTCCCGGTCGGGCACCACAACCACGCTGTGCTCAACGTTCCAACGGCAAAAAGCTCCAGTTGAGCATCGGCTCGAGCCCTACCGACCGGGCGCCAACAACCACGTAGTTCACTAGCTGCAGCCGGTAGCCTGCCAACGAGATGACTTCTCAGAAACCAAATCAGACCCCGCCAGTACTCTGATTTTTTGGGGGGGCATTCTTTAAACTGGCGGCTGTCCTCTTGTACATTTGTCTTTTTGGGGGGTACTCTAGGTTCGGGCAATTCCCGAGCTCGGAGCCCTTCCCCGGACAGCACGCCAAATACGAATACCATACCTCAGCTAATTATATGCAAGCGTGAACTAGTGAATCGTGGTGAGAGTAGAGTGCGCTTGTCATTTTGCGCTTTGTTACGGCCACTGGACGTAAGTAATGATCAAGCTCGTTTTTTTTAAAGACTTATACATGTTAAGTATCCATTAAAGGAGCATTAGTGCATTAGCAATGTGAGTATTTTCTTGATTGTCAAATGTAGAATGTGGTGTGTAATAAAATTTAAATGGTTTTAATTACAGGACGTCAAAACCTTCTTTGGCAAGTGGCCATCGTTTTTTTTCCCCACCAAACTTGGGATTTGGTTTTTTTTTTTTTTTTTTTGTGCCATTCATTTTGCAGGATCTGCCTGTCTTATTTAAATGGTATAGTGCTATATTGGGAGGCCTTGTTTGATTTGTGTGTTTTACGTATAATGGTATGATTGGGTTTGATTTTTTTTGGGGGGTTTGATTTTTTTTTTTTTTTTTTTTTTTTTTTATTGGGTTTGACTTTTGGGTTTGTTTTTTTTCTTCCTCCCATGTGGTATATTTCCCATTTTAGTATTCTAGGTTGATTTGTGTGTTATTTTGAGTGCCATTCTTATGTTTTCTTTTGGTTTAAAGTATGATTTTTCTTTTTAATTAATGTGAATATTAGTCTAATGATTGGTTTCTCTTATTGTATTATGTTAGATTTCGATTTGTTTGGAGTGTTATTTCTTTTGGAAATTAATTTAGTTTATTTTAAATCCATTCAGAGTGGTGTTTAATTGTTGTAACTAGTTTATTTTTCTATTGGTTTCTTTTGTGTCATGGATGGTTTTACCAAGTCCTTCTAATCTTAAGAGAAGATACAATCTTGCTCATTCTAGAAAATAAAGCAACCCTTTGTGTACTCCGGCTTCTAGTTCATTTATTTGAACCACCTGTGTGATTCAAAGAAAAACAAAAGAGAATAGATCATTGTTAGGGTCCCACGTCCTAGAATTTGTGGGTGGCGTAGTCAATTTCGTCAACTATTTTATAACAACCAGCAAGTCTAGGTCACATATTTATTACAATTTAAATAGTTGCATCATTATTAAACACTCGTTAGGCACTTTACTTCCACTTTTAGAAAAGTTTGTTCATTTTTATTGAAAATAAATTCTAATAGGGCTGTAGTACTCGAGTCCGGTCTTGGACTCGAGTCCGGACTCGAGACATTTTTCTGTCGTCTCGGACTTGTCTCGGACTCGTTGAATTTGCACTCTGACTTGTCTCGGACTCGGCCATTGGACTCGCCAAGTCTTCTAGTTGGTCTCGACCGAGTCCAGCAAAAAAAATAAAATAAAAAATTTCTCCTTCAAAACAAAACCACATTTGCATGATGTCGCGACTGAAAACGTGTGGAAAACGCTAGGCGCGCCATTCTCCTTATTTCCAAAGCACTCTGTAGCCTGCGCTTGCGCTCCAGTGGCGTCTGCTGTTGCTGGGCAACCATGACCCGCTCTCCATGATGACGTAGAAGTTTAAGCAAAGAATAAATGGAATTCCAGCACTTAAAATCACTTGCAGTAGCTCTTCTAATAGATTCATTTAAAAAATGGCTATCCTTGTACAGCTATGATCATCTGTTTCTCCATCTTGCCTTAGCTTTCAGTATTGTTCCGGGAAAGGATGTGCATGACCAGTGCTGCACTTACTGCGACCTGAAAAGTTTAGATGTTTCTAATTTAATTTTCTACCTGTTAGATTGTGTTTTATTTACGTCTACACCTAGATAGCCTTTTTTTTTATCAATAAACGCGTATTAATGTATAGCCTTATGCAACAATTACATATGTAAATTTTAAAAACTTTATATATGACATTACATATTTACATTTTCATGTAACAGCCAGTATTTGTATCTGTAACAATCACAAAATTTTTCCTATCTGCATTCGGATACAACATCGTACAGTTACTTGATAAGACTGTTTTTTATATATTTTTTCGTAGTTATCACTGAACAAGTATGTCGTGTTAAACTGAAATAATTATTTATTTCTAAAATAACGTTTAGTGATCATTTGAACACGACTGAATCCATTCAATGCACACATTCTCATTACGCAGAACACTTTAAGCGAGTCTTAATGTTAATGAACTTCACTAAACAGATGCGTGTGTGCCGCGCAAACCAGCAAAAGGTAAAGATGCAAACATGTAGGACAAGTAGACAATGTATCCGTATCGAAGCTGATTATTAGCCTACTCTTGAGATGAGAACTGATTTGGTTTTTGAGAGACTGAGACGCGCAGCGCGGCTGTTTGATTAGTGAGCGCGCTGTGCTTATTCCATTCATTCGTATCATGGTAGCCTAAGCTTTCAATATTTGCCTTTTAAATATATACAAATAATATAACGTGTAGCTATGATGTATTATTATAGGTAAAATTACTCTTGCAACGCTCTGATTTCTGAGAGATGCACAGAGAGGCGACAACAATGCGGTGTTTGATTTGCGCTCTTTTCACTCATAAAGTTTACATTCATTCACTTCTGGCGCTGATTCCCTGGCTCACCTGTTATATAGCAAACACCAGACTGTCTCAGCTTCAGCCGATTATTCAGGCAGAATTATTCCTTGAGCGTTGGATTTGACTTGGACTCAAACCTCTTTGGACTCGGTCTTGACTCGGTCTCGACTAGTCCTGGACTTGGACTTGACTTGGACTCGACAAAGCCGGACTTGACTGCAGCTCTAAATTCTAATGTGACATGTGATGGGAACAATAAGAAGAACGAGCTCTGCAAAAGCCAGACTCTAACCCAATCAATCGCGTTACAAGCTAGTTTTCATTGCCCAAAACATTACTGCCTACACCATTGAAGCTGTTATTCACATGTCGTATTTTACCTTATGTGTGATTTGCACTTAGTAATAGACACTCAGAATTATCTTGTTTTCAATTTGCATTAAGATTATTTTTATTACCACACTGGCATATAATTTTACTTAAGTAAAATGCACTTAATTTAGATCCCCCAGGAAACAAGAATAAATATCTTATATCATTTTCTTATATAGAAAATCAATCTTTATTATTATTATTTTTATATTTGTACTTGGGGGGGGGGGGGGGGCACTTAGAAAGAAGAGCATTTTTCCATCGTGCATCAATAAAGTGATTAAAAAGGGGGAGAAGACCGAAAAAACTCTTGGTTTATCGAAGACCAGGTTAGGTTCATAGAGTAACTGACTCGGAGTATAAGTTACCTCTCTTTCAGAAAACGGGCTCGACTTACCCTGATTTCTCGGGTTTGACAAACCTTCCATTCTGAAACAGAAAACCTAGAGTTTCCCTCATTTCAGGGTTAACATACTCATCACCTTCTTTGTGAAACGTGCCTTTGTGAAATAAAATAAGTAATTTTCTGTTGCCAGCAGGTGGCGCTAAGACTATAAATAAATATTGCCGGGAATCATTTAAAGCGCATGAACTTTGGGCAGACCGGATATTGCATGTTATGTTTATATTACCTTAGATATAAATTATGAGAATGAACTTTTTTGATATGCACCGTGGGTCCACCCGTCATTTCAAGTTGTCATTATGGTCCAGCATGTTTCTACAGTAGCTCTAAATGGAAACACACTCTACAGAGAGTGTGTCTTCACTTTGTTGTTATTCTTCTAAATCTTTCATGTTTTTAGAGGAAGCTTCCATCATCATTCAATCACCTTTATTTACATAGTGCTTTAAACAAAATACATTGCATCAAAGCACTGAACAACATTCATTTGGAAAACAGTGTCTCAATAATGCAAAATGATAGTTAAAGGCAGTTCATCATTGAATTCAGTGATGTCATCTCTGTTCAGTTAAATAGTGTCTGTGCATTTATTTGCAATCAAGTCAATGATATCGCTGTAGATGAAGTGACCCCAACTAAGCAAGCCAGAGGCGACAGCGGCAAGGAACCGAAACTCCATCGGTGACAGAATGGAGAAAAAAACCTTGGGAGAAACCAGGCTCAGTTGGGGGGCCAGTTCTCCTCTGACCAGACGAAACCAGTAGTTCAATTCCAGACTGCAGCAAAGTCAGATTGTGCAGAAGAATCATCTGTTTCCTGTGGTCTTGTCCTGGTGCTCCTCTGAGACAAGGTCTTTACAGGGGATCTGTATCTGGGGCTCTAGTTGTCCTGGTCTCCGCTGTCTTTCAGGGATGTGGAGGTCCTTTCTCCCATTATGTTAGGTATGAAGTAGTAGTAGTTGAAGTAGGTTATTAGAAGAAGAGACCATTCTATGTTAGAAGCAAGAAGAAATCTCATTGCTTCACACAAGCTCTCTTTTCACTCTACATGACTACATGTTATCCATATAGCCATTATAGCTTCTCCGAAAGGGAGGGGTGCGAGGTGTGTGTTGCTTAAATTTACTTACTGCACCTTTAGGATGTTAAGTTTGGGCAAAGTCAATGTTTGTTTTGGGGTGTTAATATATGCCTGTTAACAATTCACTTATATATTAAGCTAATTTAATAGTAATGAATGCCAATGTGTTTCATTTTTTCATTATTGAAGCATTAATTTTTTGTCAGGGTTAATTATATACATTATTTTCTGTTGACAATTTTATTTGTTTTACAAATTTTTAATGGGTTTTACTATTAAGTTAATGTTTTGTATTTATAATGTATGTAAATAAATGGTTTGTTTTGTGTGTTTATTCATTTATTGTGTTTGTGATTGGTTATGTTACTTTTATTTTAGTAGTGTAATTATATTTGTCAAAATATAGGCTACGTGTGGTGCATTTTTTTTATTGCTGCTGTAGAAGTAAACTTAATGTTAGTTCTTGTTATATTATCACCAAATATTGGAATCATTTATTTATTTATTTATTGTCAGCTTGATTTCTTTCAAGTAGGAGAGGTTTTGTCATATTTTTTTACTGACTGGATTGTACTGTGAGCTTCATTGATCTGAGCTTATATTTGTCTGAAAATGACCATCCAGGTTAAGGGGTTTTCATGTTATGAGTTTTAGAATTATGTTTTTCATTATTCAGTGGTGTCAAAAGTATTGGCATTAATTACACAAGTAGAAGTATAGATACTAGGGTTTAAAAAGACTTGTAAAACTTGAAGTATCAACTCAAGCTTTTTACTCAAGTGTAAAAGTACTGGTTTAAAAAACTACTTAAAGTATAAAAGTAAAAGTAATGTACGGAAAAAAATGCCATTAAGAACAAAAGCTTTCACTAATTGTGGATTCTGAATTAATTGCCACAGATTTCGCTTAAGCTTGCAGTTTTTCGTTTGGTTTGGCTTTTTGACCTGGAAGTACATGAAATACGTCGTGCTTTGTATTACCATTCTGGTATTACTAAATATGTAAATAGTAGGCTTGTTTGACATGCGCCTCGCCTGAAATGTAGGCGAGAGTAGGCGGCTGCAGTAAGGGGAGGGGTTAAAAAAAGACCTTTGAAGTCGGACACTTCCTGAATCTTGCTGTTTTGTCGCATGCAAATGTCAGCAATGGAGGAGATCGCGTTCGCGTATTTTATCGCAGATGATGTGGATGTAATCAAAATACCACTGTTTTGTCATCATGTGCATCCTTTGTTCTGCTGAACAGAAAAGAGGGAATTTAAAAGAATATTTGCAAACAAGCAGGTTTCTGCCAACATTCACATCCATAGTATATTTTCCATACTATGCAAGTCAAAGCTGTTTTGTAGTAAACATTCTTCAGAATTTCTTGTTTTAAGCCAGACCCTGACACAGATGAAACCACACAAAGATGAGGCATAATGGCTAAAGAGTCCATTTAGATATGTATGTGTGCATGTATATTTTTAATGGATTGATTTATTAATTCACACAAACATACAATAGAATAAATAAACACGTCCTAATTCTTAACTTCACTAGGCGTGTTTTGTTTTTGTTTAGTTGGCATGTAAATATAAATAAATAAATGGGCAATCTAATTCTTAAAGAATAAAGAAAAAAATGTATCAGTTGACATTCTCAGCCAATGAGCATGAAGCTGTGTCGTCAGTCGTTTCCCATCATGCTTTTGATAGCAGTAGGTGGAGAGCAACTGCGCTCTACTGCTCAAAGTTTTGTTTTTGTTTTTTTAAGTCCTTTTTTTTGTTTGTTTTTTGCAAAAAAGGTACAAATAACATGTGATTAGCCATAATATACATAACATAAAAAAACACAGAGGTATACAGAAAATCAAATAAAATAGCCAGGGGAAGCTTACAAGTCATTAGAAAGTGAAGGAGGACCATATGTTGATAGTTTTAACAGCTTTTTTGTTGTTTGAACCAGAAATCAGATTAATATAATGTTCAACTTCATGGATAAAAAGTACAAAACAAGGTTTTTGAGCCGAGCCAGATAACGAACAAAAGATTGACTTGTTCTCGAGTCAAGAACCATTTCTGTCAGACGCGTCCGATTCGAGAACCGATGATACTGCGCGTACGTGGTTCAGCGTGAAGCAGACTGACACACAAAGCGTCTGAACCGAACTGATTCTTTTGGTGATTGATTCTGAACTGATTCTGTGCTAATGTTATGAGCGCGGGTAAACCGAAGGCTTGAATCATCGCCAATGATGCCATTACGTCGAGCGCAAAAGATCCGGTGAATCGTTTTCTTCAACCGGTTTATTGAATCGAGCTGTCAGAAAGAACTACTGGTGATCCGAACAACCGATGCAAACGGTTCTTGACTCGTGAATGAGTCATTATCTGGCTCGGCTCGGTGTTCATCTTCAGTTCTCTCTTCACAGCAGTTCAGTCAGTGTACTGTTTGAGTAAATGAATTACTCCGGGATATTGGTTTGTTTGAACTCAGAGGGAGTGTCAGCCACATTAAAAAAGTTAACAGCTTAAGTCATTCGTGGATTAATGCGTATTGGAGACGTGAACCATTTAAAACGATTAAGTTCGATTTGGTGAACGGTTTCAAAAATATCCGGTTACATCGAATTATTCATTCGCGAACCGGATATAACAAACTGCTTTGTTTTGAACTCTCTCACAACAGACAAGGAAGAGAAGACAATGCTGAATAAAGTCGTATGCAATTTTTGGACCAAAATGTATTTTCGATGCTTCAAAATATTCTAACTGACCCTCTGATGTCACATGGACTACTTTGATGATGTTTTTCTTACCTTTCTGGACATGAACAGTTTACCGTATACACAGCTTCAATAGAGGGACTGAGAGCTCTCGGACTAAATCCTAATTAATTAATCGGTTTATGTACTTATATTTTAGTTTTTTCCATTTTTTCCCCAAGTAAATTATTAATAAAGGGTCTTTATCATTCAGCATAGATTTTTAAGAGATTTTAACCATTTTGCCTTGTCATATCCTCATCAAAAATATACCTGGAGTTGTTTTATTATGTGTTAGTTATCCTTTGTCGAACTCTTCTGCAATCAAAACACTGATCTGTACTCTAGCAAATTTCACAAGATTTCAAATAATGTTTTCACAATTGCAGTCCTTAGGGCTCGTAAAGTAGTTTAAAATCCCGAACAAAGCTTAAGGAATCTTTCAGAACATATTTTCACAAAGAATAAGGATAAAACAGAATAAAATTTCAGTAAATTGCATTTTATTATTTACTGGCAAACAGCTTTATAGCTTATGCTGTGAAATTGTAAACAATCCTTCGAAAAAAGTGCCAATGGCTTGAAACCTGAATGGAACTCACAATTTAAAGTAAAATCCATCAGAAGGTTGTCCAGAAAAAAATATTGGACACACACAAAAAACCTGCTGTGTGAAAAAGAGCAGTGAATTTCAAATATCTTTAAACATTTACCTCTCTCATTCAGACATAATTAGGCTGCACGACTGAATTATGAACTGGTAAAGACAAACTGATCACAGAACATGTTTGTAAAGCTTTAAATGTTAAAAGCAATGTTATCAGCTTTTACGACTAAAAACATTGTACTGGAGAATCTGCACAAATAAAATCTTAGGGGCCGTTCATATATCGCGCCTAAAAACGTGTGGAAAACGCTAGGCGCACCGCTTTCTCCTTCTTTCCAAAGCGCTCAGGCAGTTGCGCCCCTGAGGCGTCTGCCTTTGCTAAGCAACCATGACGTGCTCTCTCCATGAAGACGCGGAAATTTCAGCAAAGGATAAATGGATTTGCAGCTCTAAAAATCGCTTGCAATAGCTCTGCTACTAAATTTATTTCAAAATGGCAATCCATATACAACTACTGTTCCTTTCATCCTGGCTGAGCTTTTAACGTAGTTACGGGAAAGGATGAAGCTGACTGATTAGTTCTTGTCACATGACCCGCGGTGCGCTTGCAGCATTTTGAAAAGTTGAAATGTTTTTAACTTGATGAGGTGCAGATGCGCCTGAAAATTCTCTACTAGAATAACTTTTATTTCTAAAGTTACTGTTAGATCAGATTTTTGGAAATGTCTCCATTTTAGGGAAGGATTTACAACTTTAAATAGTTTATCCCTTTTTATTTCAGAATGAGTTAATTGATTGTAGTGTAAGAAATAATGTTTAAGTAATGTTTATTTAATTGTAAATGGTTCTGTGAACCCAAAAAATAATTTAAGTTGATCAGTAATGTTATAGTAACTTGTAACGTCTACAACTGTGTTAATACTGTTAATCTTGAGTAGCTATAGAGTAGTACTGCATCCTTCATAGCTCCAAAAAGTCTTTAGTTTTATTATATTTATAAGAGAAAGATAGTCTGTACCGATTTTTCCCGGAAAAACACGAGCGCCTAGAGGCATGACGTGTGGGCGGAGCTAAAGAATCACGAGCACGAGTAGGCTTTTACGTTGAGAGCGTTTGGAAGCTGTGACATTACCGTGAGGGAAAAAACATCCAAAACCAACCATGGCTAACAGTCAGATTCAGCCGTATATTTATGATCCAGAATCAGAATCCAGAGGCTGAAATTTAACAAGAGCAGCATCAGCAACGACGTCTCTATCTGGTATGTATTGAAACTGTATATATTTGCTTAGCGGTTTTGGAAAATGACTCTCAGTGCTCTGCTATACGGGAGCGCACGCTCTTCCGGCAGAAGTGCCTTAGGAACCATATAAGGAAATTCCGCTCCATATAACGTCACACAGAGCCATACTCGAAAAAAAACTTTCTGAAACTTGTGACAAACCGGAAGGAGTATTTTTGGAACAAAAATACTCCTTCAAACGTACAACTTAATTTTTTAAACTTTGTCCATGTTTAGCATGGGAATCCAACTCTTTAACAGTGTAAAAACTCAGTATGCATGAAATAGCATTTCACCCCCCCCCCTTTAAATATTTTGATGTAATCAGTTTCAACTTTTTTAGTTATAGTATATCAGGCTTTACAGTGCAAGAAAACATAATGACAACATAAATGTTAAAGAGATTATTCTGAAATTTGAACAAATATTTATGCTTTGTAACATATGCTCATATTTCTCTACAGTTTAATATTGTTTTGCTGTTTTTATTCGTATAGTAGATGTAACTGTAATTTTTTCAACAATGATTTTTAACAGCATGTATTTTTTATTTAAGATAACAATTTATATGTTGGTTAAATGAATTAATTAAAAAAATATAGGCTAACAGGTACAGGAAGATTTTTATTTTTTTTTCAAATTTAAACAACTGTTTCCTGCCAGAATGACGCAGGATTTTTTTTCTCATACGGTTTCTAGACTTAGTCAGATCGGATCAGAGGTTGGGTTGACAAAGCATGTTGGTATTACCGTGTTTAAAGTTTTTCCTAAAATAAGTATGATCTGTTTTATATAATGGATTATATATATATGCGTGTATATTGTTTATAGTTGATTAACTGAGTACTACTGTGCTATTTGTTAGATAATGGCTGATTTTTCACCAAGCAAGTTAAGTGGATTAAATGTTGAGGAGGTGGAGGCTGTGCGGCATGATTTCCAGTTGTCAACCGTACATGCAATTGAATAATTCATGTAATTATGTGTCAACGTAAAAAAAACAAAACTATTTTTAATTGTTAACACTGATATAAATCAATAATGCGAACACAAAAACATGTTGTTTTGCAAAAGATGCCATAGTGCTTGTAGGCTTTATACATTTATGCCTTGTTTCAGGTAAGCTGTAACCCGTGTTTTTCCAATCTTCTACTCGTGAAAGTGTACTGGAACGGCAGTCAAATACGTGACTTCCCACCCGGAACTCGTACTAGACCATAGCTGTCAACATTGAACATTGAAAATAAGGGACATTTCCTGGAATCCATCCCTAAAATAAGGGATTTTTTTTTTTTTTTTTTTTACACGATTCTTATCCACAAACTTAAAAAAAAAAAAGCACTAATCATTAACAGTCTAAAGAGTTTAGAACTACACAATATATATTAAAGAATGACAGACCAATTGACATGTTAAAAGTGATTTATTTATGAACAAGGTAATATTAATAATAATTTAATATTAATAATAATTTCGTGCTGAGAAACGTTGTTTTTCCTGACAACGACAAATTTTGCAGTAGGCATAATTTGGACCTACATGGCTGCTTGTCAGGTAGTTGAAGGTGGACTCCCATTTACTCAAATATCGGCATAATTTTGGTTGGTGATTAATTCAGTGATTTTGGCATTCGGCGTCCTAATCCATCATCGCAGATCACACTCATCTACTCTCTCGAAGTTCACTTCCCGCTACTTTTTCCCTCTTCCTCCCGCCCGCTGGCGCCGCTGCAACTGTCTTCTTCTTCGATGGTAGCCTAAGCTACTGCCACCTGCTGTACTGGAGGTCACGCAACCCAAGTGCAAGCCACTTCACAGACACAGATAGATGCGTGTTCTGAGTTAACGCATAGTGTAAAATTACGGGATATTTTACGGGAAAATACTAAAACGGGAAGACAGCGGGAAAAGGAAAAGACCTAAAATACGTGAGAAACCCGGAAAAACGGGAGGGTTGACAGCTATGTACTAGACCGATGTACTCTCAGTTATGAGCTCTGACGTCATATCCCACGAAACAATGGCAGCCCCTACGGATAATACTACCTATGGATGCAGTGTTTATGCAAGAGGCACACAGTGATAAATAGACTCTAGGACAGTATAACGTTCCAATAAATGTAATAATTTAGCTAAAATTCGCTGAAGCAGTTTGGCGTGACTTGCCTGGAACGCTACAAAGTCGTGAGTCGTGGTTTGAAGTCGTGATTTTCAGGCTTAAATACCAGCCTGGAATGCAGTATGTGGGTGTCGCATTATTAAATGTGGCTTTCATTTGTTTTGCTTGTTTAAAAATAATGTTTCAAATAAATGTAGGCTTATGCATATGCCACAGAGGAGAATTTTGCGTTGGTCAGCTTACTGACATGCATAAAAAATCGTGCAAAAAATAAGGTTTACAGATGCGAATGTTAGTGCGGCATTCTTAATGTTTTATTATAGATTTATTTAGCGTGTTTCCTAGAATATGCAGTTTGGGACCACATACTGTACAGTAGCACTGGTATTATAAAACATTCAGTGGCACATGCCACTCAAATACAGATTTAATGTGTTTAAATAATATTTATTTTAAAATATTAATAAATTAGGATATTCAGGATCTATGCCAATCACATGTGTATAGCTGAAACTCATTTGTTAGTTAGTAGTAGAATGTGTTTTATTGGTATTCTAAAGTGTACTAAAGTTTGCATTAATGTTTTGTTCATGTCTTCCTTTTTGTTTGTATTTGCAGTATGCATGCATAGATACCGCGATGTCTCGCCAGGAGGTTTACACTCAAACTTCGCTGGTTAATAAGAGGGCTATGGAGCTTTTAGTTTCGCCAGGTGCGCCTTAAGCGTGCTGCAGAGCAAAAATGAGCTTTTTTTTAAAAAAGAGCTCCATAACACAAAGAGCAAATTGCAGCATGCTCTTCAGCAGCTTGAGGTTGCCCAGGCAGCTTTGAGCTGGGCACCTGATGGTAAGTATTTAGTTTGTTGTCAAAGATATATGACTGTCTTGGTGTAATTGTATAATATTTGCATGCAATGTGAATGTAAATAGTGTGTGGTTGAGAGTTGTTTTTTTTTTTTTTTTTTTTTTTTTGGCGGGAATACAGTCAACAAAGCAGTGGTCAAACCACTGATCTATAATGGAGATTGATTACTATGCATAAAAAGTAAAGCCACTATGCTGTCATATTGATCTTTCAAAGTATTCACAATTACTCTATTGAGTTAATGTAAAATATGTATATGCTGTATATTGAGTCATTTTGGGTCAAGGTTTTGACGCGTTAGTGATGCCTTGTATCAGTGGTGAGTGGCTTCTACATCAGTTCTGGTGACCTAACAGCCTTATAGCAGTTGAGCAGTCCAGTCATTTATATAGTCAGTGGGTTAGACTTCGTATAAGTATTACAGTAACAGTGAGTTTTGAGGTCACACTATTAGTTGACAAAGTAAGATACAAAATTAAAGGTTAATCATGTAATGTGTTGTTATTGGATCACAGTTTAAGAAGAAGAATAGAAAGAAGAACTGTGTATAGTATAGCAAATTGCAGTTGAACATTAATTATGTGGTAATTCTGATTACTGATTATAAAAAATGTGGGCACATAAAAAATGTGCATAGATTGAAGATATGTTGTTATATACCTGAAAGTTTATGTTGCATTATTCGAGAACTAGTGTGAAAGAAAAGGTACTTAATTTTTTTTTTGTATATGTGTGCAGATGTGACTGAGGCTGGAACACAAACTGAACATCTGAACATGACTGAAGAAGCCATTGATGGAAATTACAATTTGAAGGATGGGGATGAGGGTAGTGGGGATTAATTAATAAATATATAAAACAAAATAAAGATAATTTTAATTGGTATGTGATCCGAAAATTAAATTTTAGGGCTCATTTTCAAGTAAGTTATTTGACATTGACGAGATAAAGAAGAACAACGACAAAGTACACGGTGAGTTTTGATGTTTAAATAGATTTGTTTTATTATTATTGATGCTTCAGAGGTTGTTGAGGTATCTGGTTTTCTCTTGCTAAATTGTAAATTGCAACGAGTTTGCTATATTAAGTAATAAACGTGTTATTAGCAATTAAAAGAACTGCTAAGGCTAGTTGTTAGATTAACTGACTTCAAATCTGCTATTTCACAATCTGTTTTTGATGTTTTTTGTTTATGTTTTGAGAATTTGGCCATTTATATGTGTGGAGGGGATAAAGTTATATATATATATATATATATATATATAAAAAAAATCAAACAAACAAACAAAAATTATTTAAATAAAATCAAATAGATGCATATGCTTTATAAATAATTATACCAGGAATTCTTTTATTTTTTAGATAAATATCACTTGTCTTAAATTTTTAGTTTTCATGTTTTTTGTCAGGATGATAGGAAAGTATATTACGTTTATTGAGAAAGTCAGGAAGCTGTATGAACATAAGTTTAATTCAAACTTGTGTTAATTATTTCATGTTTTAATAAATATTAATAAATATACTTCTATAAATTAAGCATGTCCCATTTTTGCAAATGTAATGTTATATGATTTTACTGATTTGCACATGAAATTCATTTTTTGTGGAAGAACGAAACCAAAGCACTGGAAAAGGGGGCGTAATGAAGTGCATTAATTGTTTTATCTTGATTTATTGTATTTTCATAATCGTTGGAGGACAAAATCAAAAAGCTTTTCAATTAATTGTACAGCCCTATTATAATGTTATAAAAATATTTTTACTTAAGTTCTATTGTTTTTTTTTTCTGTTTATTGTAGATGCCGAAGAAGAAAGGCTTTCGTATTCGACGTACTCCAAGATCCATAAAGAGTAAGGATGATGATAATGCATGCATATGTTCAGAAAAATTGTCATTGTCTGTTGCTGCTGGGACTGATGTTCGAGCTGCATCACTGAATTGTGATGTCATTGCATTGATTGCATGCAGTGTTGTAGCAGCAATCAAACATGTCATTGCTCCTGTATGTACATGGGTACACACCGATGTTGATGACATATGTGTGGAAGGGAGTAAACTGACCACATTTGTAGGTGAGGCAAGCCAGAAAACAGACTGTAAAAAGGAGTTGTGTAAGTTGATTGAACAGCACAATGTTTTCGGCAAGATATGGAATGTAGAAATTGGTCAGCCAATGTACACAGATTGTGGATCGTTAGAAGCGGACAGGGTAATGTATGAAAAGCTGCAAGAATATTTGTTGAGAGATGGAAAGTGTCTGTTAAACCTTCACAGTGCAGTAAGTGCCATCATTCATCACAAAGATTATTTTGTGGTGGTTGATTGTGCTACTCGTGATGCGTTTGGGATGGCATCTGATATTGGCACATCTGCCTTAATGATCTGATAGTTCATATCAGGAATCTAAGGAAGTCTTTAGATGCACAATGGTATGCCATTAGAAGCATTTCTATGAAGATGAGTCAAGAACATTGGAAGCTTAAGTGTGATACAGTGTTTACACACAATTATGTTGACATTGAAGGTGCTGCTGAGTTTGATTGCAGTTCTGTCAGTTTTGAAAGTAACAATGTTGTCACTGAAGTTGCAGCTGAGGTTGAAGAGAGTTTTGTCGTGTCTGAAAGTTGCAATATTGGTACTGAAGTTTCAGCTAACATTGAGAATAGCAGATCTGTCAGAGTTAAAAACAGTACAAGAGGATAATTTCATCAGGGGAATAATCAGTTTAATTATGGAGGCCTTCAATGCACAGCAATAAATTTGGTAAGTCTAGCAAAACATAAACTTCATAGCATCTTTTCATGGCAGACGAAAGATGTAGACAGAGTTGTAGTTTTAGGTGATGATTTGTACACAGCTCTGCGAGACACTAATAGCTTTAGCAATCAGTCCGATCTGTTGTGTGTCGATGATTTACCAAAAGAGACGGAGTTGTTGATGGGGAACATTTTTTTGTTTCAATATAGTGACTCTCTCACTGGTGATGTAGATGTTGTTGAATGTGAATTTATTGAGAGTGGTGTCTGCTATAGTCTGTCACTTGGACTGGAATGACAGTATGCACAGTATGACACATGTCTTCTGACACTATGTAGTAGTACATGTGCAAACATCTCTCAAAATGGACAATATGCATTGTTTGACACTCATGCACGAAGTGCTCTCGGCATGATTGATATAAGTGGAAGCAGTGTTGTTGTATATTTCTCTTGTCTTAAAGATTTGTTCAGTCACATTTGCCTTCTATCTGCAGGGCTCAGTGAGCATCAAAAACCTTTTGAAATTACTGGTATCTGCATCTCTGTGATGTGTAGTCAATTGACGATCATTTCAGCAATGACACATAAACCAAATGATGAAGTTTGTTTGGGACATTCACAAAGGCTTTTACAAATTCAAAATGTAAGTAGGTCTTGTGAAGGAGCAACTGTGAGTTGCAAAAGCTCTAACATGGCTTTTGCTACCTTGGTTTTCTTACTGGTTCTTTTTCACAGCCAGATGAATCAAAAGTTAGAAAAGCAGAATATACAAGTTAACGTGTTTAACTTTTAAAGAGGGTAGTAAAGAGTTTGACAAGGCTTTTGAAATTGAGTTTGATTTGGATTCTGCAAAAGATCTGCCAGTTAATAGTTATATAAGAAATAAGTGTAAGTTTTCAGTAAATAATTGTAGATTTAAAAAATTAAAAAGACATGGTGCTATTGAAGATAATTCAGATGTAGAATTTGTTAGTGTTGAACTAAATAAAAATATGTTTAGTCCGATTTGTAAAAATGTCTCAAACTTTGTGCACACGTTTAAATGTGGAGTTTGAAAAGACGAATATACCACTGTTTACACATGTTGGCTTTTTAGGAGCTCCATGTAAAAATGACAGTATAGTGGCTGATGGGAATTTTTTTTCTGAGCCATCTCTCAAGCTGTGATTGGCACACAAAAGTATCATAGAAAAATACGACTTGCTGAAGTGCAACATTTGGAAAAAAAATTGTGTAAAATATCAAATTATTTTGAGAACAGAGTATTCATCAATGTCAGATTACATCAATAAGTCCAAAATGCGATATGTTAACACCTGGGCTACAGAACTCAATGTCTTTACATTTTTGGATTGATGTTGGTTAAAATACTCTTGCAAAAGTAAGCTTTTGTCAAATCAGAGTATCTACTTAGAAAACTGTAGTGGAAACCATTACGAAACTGTAGTTTGTGTTTGGCTGAATTACAGAGTTGTTGTGGCTATCGCAAAACCAGTCAATCATATAGTACAGAGTACAATATTAGATCACGCATTAAGAATGCGAAGGTTTTAACTTTGGAAAACCAGAAACAGCATTTCGAAGTTTTAAAGGATGGTAATAGTTTTTTTAGAGCAGTAGCTCAAGTGATTACTGGTTGTCATTTGAAAATAAGGCTCGCTGTTGTGAAGTATATGGAAAATCACAGTAAAGAACACATGAAGTTAACCTGAAAATAATCAGTCAGACGGGCGGGGAGGGCTGAGCTCTGAGTGGAGCGTTGGTGGATGTTAAAAAAAAAAACTATTCTCATTCAAACAAACCGATGTAAATTACACATTCGAGTCAATCGATTTATTGGCCAGCCCTACTTGCTTTCATGTAATTTAAAAAAAAAAAAAAAAAAAAATGCAGCCACATTTAAATGCAAGTGTGCAAAAAAGTTTGTGCACTGGGTGTGATGCTGAGTGCGATGTGCAGAATTTATTTGTATTTGTTTTATATTCATTACAAATCTTGTTTGGAATTATTTTGGATAATTGCATGTAACAAATTATTTGAAATGTTAAATTATTTAAATGCCTTTAAAATGAAAACAAAAGTATTATGTAATCTGTGAATGTTGCATTTATCGTGTCGGAGAGAGACAGCACTGTGAATTTCATTTTGCAGCTGACAAGAAAACAATTGTTTATTAATAAATAGTTAAAATATCTCCTTTTTCACAATTATTTGGCTACTTCTGCATGTGCTTTGTGGCAAACTTAATGCATGTGCTTAAGTGTGGAATATATTAAGACTTAATTAAGTAAATTTAATATGATACTCTGAATAGTTAGTTGAATAATGACAAATTAATAACTAGAACTAGAAAAATCTTAGGTGTGGGGGCAGACCATTTTTTAGAGTGTATAATCAACACGACGAGTCCTATCTAAATCTGCTCAGCAAGTTAGAAACCCCCATAAGACACTGTCCATATGAAAGAGCAAGTGATTCACACATTTATATCAACCCCCACAAGCTATACAGAACTACCTCAAACCTCACCCCCCCTCCAGCTTAACTGAACTCGGTCTGTTTTTTGGCTGAGGAACAGTGTGTTGTCATGTTACTGGGTTGAAATATGCCTGCACTCAGCAGCCCTACTCTTTTTATTCATTATTTTCTTGCAGCCCATTTTTTTTTTCACAAGACCATAATAATAATAACAAATTATCAATTGATAATTAATCATTATTTTATGAAAATCATTGTTATTTGTGATTGTAGATGTTTGCAGAAGGCTTTAAGACCAAGCGGAATCCTCTGCAGCTGCTCCCGCCTCACACCATGCGGGACTCCGCTAACTGACGCAGCTTCCCCATACGCAGTTTGACTTTACTAAATCAGATTGAGGCAAATACAACTTATTGATCATGAGCCCAACATTTAGCAAGGCAGGAAAACATTCAGTCTGCCTGAAGGAAGAGTATTTCATTATAAGTTAATTCTGTTAAATAGACAGACAGAGAGAAACTAGTCTAGGGCTATTAAACTTGAAGCGGGTACTTCTCAATAAATTAGAATGTTGAGGAAGTTGACATGCCAATCAGCTAATCAACTCAAAATGCCTACAAAGGTTTCATAAGCCTTCAGAATGGTCTCTGACAATCATTGACACCCTTCACAAGGAGTGTAATTCACAAAAATACACCACCAATAAGCTGGCTTTTTACAGAGTGCTGTATTCAAGCATGTTAACAGAAAGTTGAGTGGAGTGAAAAAGTGTAGAAAAAACCCATCCGGGTTCTGAGTGATCCTACGTGTTGTTTCCCCACGTATAGTGTGAGCAGGTTTATACTGTTTTTTTTTCCATTGATGTATGTCTCTATTTATGTAGCACCGTGGTCCTGAGAGGTCCAACATTTCGATCCACTGTATGTTAAAAAAAAGTAGCAGAATGACAATAGTGTTTTACTCTCACGTAAACGTACACATATTACGGAGTCTTTGGGATTATATACACATAGCAGTGTGTGAAAAGTGTCTAGTGCACAGAGGAGAGTGTGTTACTACAGGTTGTTTGGACAGGCCCAATCACCTGTGTGTAGCACACTTTGAATAAAAAATAAAAAAAACACATATTGCTTGTAAGGTCTACATAGGTTAAAGTCAAGTATAGTGATTTCTCAGATGAAGTTTGAGTACAGATTGCTGTAGAGTTCAGCTGCCTTAATGGGGACTTGTATTGTTTTTCAATCTACAAAAGAAACAATAGTAGAGTCAGGGAAAGGTTTTAAAGGGGGGGGGGGTGAAATGCTCGTTTTCACTCAATATCCTGTTAATCTTGAGTACCTATAGAGTAGTACTGCATCCTTCATAACTCCAAAAAGTCTTTAGTTTTATTATATTCATAAGAGAAAGATAGTCTGTACCGATTTTTCCCGGAAAAACACGACCAACTGGAGGCGTGACGTGTGGGCGGAGCTAAAGAATCACGAGTGCGAGTAGGCTTTTGCGTTGAGAGCGTTTGGAAGCTGTGACACCGTGAGGAAAAAACCAACCAAAACAAACCATGGCTAACAGTCAGATTCAGCGTATATTTATGATCCCGAATCAGATCCCGACTCGCTCCGAGCGGGACTCAAACCCTGGTCTCGGCATGGGAGGCGGACGCACTAACAAGGAGGCAGAGATATTTGAAGCAGTTTTACTCACCACCTGTGGTTCCACCACACGATCGTGACCCTTTTTCGTTGGGACTGCATCATCCTTAACAAATAAACGATGTGCAAATCCGTCGTCAAACTGGGCCTTGTTTGTAAAACAAGCATCTTCGAAATGCAGGGAACAAACACAAACACTTGCACAACTCCGTTGATGCTCTGTAAAAATAAACTCCATCCACTGGTCCCTTAATGCTGTTTCTCTTTGGTAATCTGTGCAGGGTTGTCTTGCCCTGGCAACCAAAAACACACTCCTTTTGTGACATTTTGCGACGCTCTCGCTCTGATCAGTGAATCTCTGTGCTCTCTCTGCTCTGCTATACGGGAGCGCGCGCTCTTCCGGCAGACGTGCCCTAGGACCCATATAAGGAAATTCCGCTCCATATAACGTCACACAGAGCCATACTCGAAAAAAAACTTTCCGAAACTTGTGACAAACCGGAAGGAGTATTTTTGGAACAGAAATACTCCTTCAAACGTACAACTTAATTTTTGAAACTTTGTTCATGTTTAGCATGGGAATCCAACTCTTTAACAGTGTAAAAAACTCAGTATGCATGAAATAGCATTTCACCCCCCCTTTAATGAATATCACAAGACCATTTTCCCTGTATGCTTTCCAGCATGAAATTTCAAATAAGCCTTGACTGTTTCTATATAAAACATTGAAGAAAAAAAATATTAAAACAAAAAACATTTTTAGATTCAAAATGAATGACGTGCTCAATCCCTTTTAAGTATGATTTGGGTGCTCTTCAGTCCAAGGTAGAACATCTTTAGAGGCAGTGTAGAGAAAAATAAATCTCTGATATCCGAGGCACTCCATAATTAAAATGTCTTTATTGCAAAAATGACATGTCCTAAATGGACAACTTTAAAATGTCCACGCATAGCGGCATGGGGCCTTCTTCAGGGCATAGTGAAGCAGATAAAAAACAGATCTTATAATGACAAAGACACAGGTAGAAGCAAACACACAGGTGCTGACAATCAGTATTGAAGGTCTGCAGGTAATTACTAGGACACGCCTCTCACACCGTTCTCAGCACTAAAGCTATTAGTCACAATAATAAACAGAAACACAGGCAACAGATAGCATGCATATATATTCATGCACACATTAATAACAATAAACAAAGAAGCAACAAATAGCATGCACATACATTCATACATATATTACTAGGGCACACCTCTGAAGAAGGCCCCATGCCGCTACGCGTGGGCATTTTATAGTTGTCCATTAAGGACGTCATTTTTGCAATAAAGACATTTTAATTATGGAGTGCCTCGGCTATCAGAGATTTCTTTTTCTCTACACTGCCTCTTAAGATGTTCTACCTTGGACTGAAGAGCACCCAAATCATACTTGAAAGGGATTGAGCACGCCATTCATTTTGAATCTAAAAACATTTTTAGTTTTAATATTTAAAAAGACCAATTTATACTTCTGCTTCGAACCTACGCCGTAGCCTGACTTGCACCTCTCCAAAAATCTAACACAAGCACTGTGATTGGTCCTTCCCTCCATATGTACTTGAGTTTTGTGTGTGTTTATGTGCACTTTAATATATTGTGAAGTTACACCTTATATAAAATAAAACAAAGCAAAGAACATGTGTCTTATCATTTATTATTCTACACAGCATTATACATCAGTAGTTGCCCGTGACCAACAATGTTGACCTTGTGGAGATTGAAAGAAAGCCATCTTCTTCTGTTCTGTTGTTGTCTCCTTTTGTAGTTTTAAACAATGATGTAATGATTTGATATTTATCTGCCGCCGTCATGGCTATAATGACGAGCTGCTTCTTTTTCAGCTTTTGTCATGGTACTGCAAGTTACACCAGCAACATGCCATGGACCCTGCAGACTAGCGGTTTGAGTGTGTACTGCACGTCGACGCGGACAACAACACTGAAGTATAAATGAAAACTGATCCATAGCCTACGGTGTATGTCCGACACAGAAGTATAAATCAGCCTTTACACAACCAGTGAGTGGGGACAGTTCCGATCAGGCATGTATTTCTTTAGAAGAATATATCACCAGAATAATTCCCTCAGAGGAAGAACTCAAACATCTGCTGGAATCCGACAAATCTAGCACTGTTTGGTCATTAAGCAGCCCAGACATTTACTGCATGCTTTTTTTCTTTTTGGTCTGCAATAATGCGCTGATGATGATTCATATGCAAACAGTCATAGTCCTCGGACCAAGGGATATGATTGGACAAACATTTTATGGTCGACATAAATACATTTAGACCCTTAACTTAGTGATTGCTATCGGGATGAGAAAAGATTTCAACCAGAATAAAAAATGTTTTTGAACCTAATCACCGACCCTTCCAATAAAAATACAAATACATTTTAATTCTGTGTACAAAATTTGCAATGCAGACAAATGTGCCATTTTTAACAGTACAATTAATAATACAAAAAGTGTTAAATTAATACATTGTACAATGCTGTGATTGCCTTATCGTTTTGTTTTTGTTTAATTTTATTTTTAATTATCCTGCTCAAATAAAAGAGGAGGGAGAGAAAAAAAGATTGGAAATCCACACCTTCACAGACAACACCAGACACACACACACAAAACATAAAGGCCATAAATACATTGAAACGAATGAGACTATAAATAATAGGTGAACAGACTGAGGTCAACAGATAACTAACCCAAAACATGTTACAATAACATCAATATTTTTAAATGCGTCATCAGCCTTATTTCCATCTCGGTGCGTTTTTCAGGTTGTACCTTTTTCTCTGTAATTTTCTCCAGTTTCGGTGTAGTCGAGAACACTAGTTTCTCTCCTGGAGTGGACTGCAGTGCCCCTCATCTGTTTGTGTGTTTATTATTTATGCAGAAAGGAACTTCATCTCCAACAATTCTTGGTGTGGTAAATAAGGTTTCAGTAAATATATTATAATACAATCACTTCTTCACTTCTCTCAGGTACTGAAATAGCTAATAAATTTACTCAAAAATACAATAACCCTAAATATGCGTGAAAACCACAATCATTAGCACAGTTTGTGTGTAAAGCCATCAGGGGCTTGTTCATCTGGTGTTGAAACGCTTCAATGTTTAATGAACTTCAGGTGAACTTCAGGTTGTTACATTAAAAGTTCAGTCGGCTGAACAGTTGATGGATTTAGCAGTGACTGAAGTTGATGCTCTTCATTCAGTTGATTATTCACTGACCTCTAGGAGGCTTTACTTTAGAGAAACTGTCAGTCATTTGGGTGTAAAATCTTGACTTGTTTTGTGTGAGCAAATTTTGGTATCACTAGCATACAGCTGACAATCAATAGTCATAAAAATATTTTAACTTTCTCCATGAGGTGCATTATAGCAAGGAGAATTCCAATAAACTCTCCCCTTCCGATTGCCTCGTGGGGAAAAAGGCTTCCTGTAGGGCCACGTGAGACTGAGAGCGACCAAAAACCTCACGTAATGCAATAAAAATATTTTCCGGATCCCCATGTTCTTCTTCCGAACAGTACCTAATCTCTTCTTGTGCTTCCCCCTCTAAATGGTCACTTAAAAAGAAACACTGGTCAGATACGGACAAATGACGAGCGCAAATGCATGCCTGTGCCTCCTCAGTCCATTCATTAAGGCCAATACCTGACCTGCCATTAAATTTGGGACATTTAAGGTCCCTAGGCTTAAAGACAAATCTCTCAGGTTGGCTAAAAACCACATTGACTGGCTGAGGTGTAACAGGGACTGCCTCAGGCACATCAGGACCTGCCGCAACAGGAATGGGCAAAGCAAGGACACACTCTTGGCGCAGCCTTTTGTTTTCCACCTTCAACTGAGCCACAAGTTCTCTTTTGCGTGGTTGGGGACGTTTTCGTCCACTAGGGGGTAAAGTTGAGTCTTATTTGGCCACAAATTACTTTGTGTTTCAACAAATGGAATGATTTGTGCTGACAAATCTTATTTTGACACATATTTTGGGAAAATGCTTAGAATTTTTTCAAAAACTCAACAGTACACTGTGGGCAAATTCACTACCTTTTCATTATGTTCTTGGATGAACACATCCACTAAATTAAACTGCTGTAAAAATGTATCAGTTAAAAACAATTTTTTTAAATTTTTGTGCATAAATCTATTAAAGGGGGGGTGAAATGCTCGTTTTCACTCAATATCCTGTTAATCTTGAGTACCTATAGAGTAGTACTGCATCCTTCATAACTCCAAAAAGTCTTTAGTTTTATTATATTCATAAGAGAAAGATAGTCTGTACCGATTTTTCCCGGAAAAACACGAGTGCCTAGAGGCGTGACGTGTGGGCGGAGCTAAAGAATCACGAGCGCCAGTAGAATTTTGTGTTGAGAGCGTTTGGAAGCTGTGACACAGATCCAGAGGCTGAAATTTAACAAGAGCAGCATCAGCAAAGGCTTCTCTATGTGGTATGTACTGAAACTGTATATATTTGCTTAGCGGTTTTGGAAAATGACTAAGTTCCACTTTGTCGTCTTTTTTTTTTTAATTTTTTTTAAGCTGTACATGTGGAAAGTGCAGTTTGATGACAACATCGCATGTTGTTTACTTGATGTGCTTACGCGCCGATAGCCAAGTTAACAACACAGAGATATTTGAAGCAGTTTTACTCACCGCCTGCGGTTCCAACACAAGATCGTGACCCTTTTTCGTTGAGATTGCATTATCCTTAAGAAATAAACGATGTGCAAATCCGGCGTCAAACTGGACCTTGTTTGTAAAACAAGCATCTTCGAAATGCAGGGGAACAAACACTTGCACAACTGGATGCTCTGTAAAAATAAACTCCATCCACTGGTCCCTTAATGCTGTGCAGGGTTGTCTTGCCCTGGCAACCAAAAACACACTCCTTTTGTGACATTTCGCGAGGCTCTCGCTCTGATCAGTGAAGTCTGTTGTGCTCTCAGTGCTCTGCTATACGGGAGCGCACGCTCTTCCGGCTGACGTGCCTCAGGACCCATATCAATCAATCACCTTTATTTATATAGTGCTTTAAACAAAATACATTGCGCCAAAGCACTGAACAACATTCATTTGGAAAACAGTGTCTCAATAATGTTCATGGCAGTTCATGATTGAATTCAGTTATGTCATCTCTGTTCAGTTGAAATAGTGTCTGTTTTAATTTGCAATCAAGTCAATGATATCGCTGTAGATGAAGTGACCCCAACTAAGCAAGCCAGAGGCGACAGCGGCAAGGAACCGAAACTCCATCGGTGACAGAACGGAGAAAAAAACCTTGGGAGAAACCAGACTCAGTTGGGGGTCAGTTCTCCTCTGACCAGACGAAACCAGTAGTTCAATTCCAGGCTGCAGCAAAGTCAGATTGTGCAGAAGAATCATCTGTTTCCTGTGGTCTTGTCCTGGTGCTCCTCTGAGACAAGGTCTTTACAGGGGATCTGTATCTGGGGCTCTAGTTGTCCTGGTCTCCGCTGTCTTTCAGGGCAGTAGAGGTCCTTTCTAGGTGCTGATCCACCATCGGGTCTGGATACGTACTGGATCCGGGTGACTGCAGTGACCCTCTGATCTGGACACAGACTGGATCTGGTGGCTACGGTGACCTCGGAACAAGAGAGAAACAGACAAATATTAGCGTAGATGCCATTCTTCTAATGATGTAGAAAGTACGGTGTTATGTGAAGTGTTTCCGGTTCCGGTTTACCTAATTAATGCAGCCTAAAAATCCTTTAACGGATTTGGATATTAAAAGCATATTAGTATGTTATGTGTATGCCAGGTTAAAGAGATGGGTCTTTAATCTAGATTTAAACTGCAAGAGTGTGTCTGCCTCCCGAACAATGTTAGGTAGGTTATTCCAGAGTTTAGGCGCCAAATAGGAAAAGGATCTGCCGCCCGCAGTTGATTTTGATATTCTAGGTATTATCAAATTGCCTGAGTTTTGAGAACGTAGCGGACGTAGAGGAGTATAATGTAAAAGGAGCTCATTCAAATACTGAGGTGCTAAACCATTCAGGGCTTTATAAGTAATAAGCAATATTTTAAAATCTATACGATGTTTGATAGGGAGCCAGTGCAGTGTGGACAGGACCGGGCTAATATGGTCATACTTCCTGGTTCTAGTAAGAACTCTTGCTGCTGCATTTTGGACTAGCTGTAGTTTGTTTACCAAGCGTGCAGAACAACCACCCAATAAAGCATTACAATAGTCTAACCTTGAAGTCATAAATGCATGGATTAACATTTCTGCATTTGACATTGAGAGCATAGGCCGTAATTTAGATATATTTTTGAGATGGAAAAATGCAGTTTTACAAATGCTAGAAACGTGGCTTTCTAAGGAAAGATTGCGATCAAGTAGCACACCTAGGTTCCTAACTGATGACGAAGAATTGACAGAGCAACCATCAAGTCTTAGACAGTGTTCTAGGTTATTACAAGTAGAGTTTTTAGGCCCTATGATTAACACCTCTGTTTTTTCTGAATTTAGCAGTAAGAAATTACTCGTCATCCAATTTTTTATATCGACTATGCATTCCATTAGTTTTTCAAATTGGTGTGTTTCACCGGGCTGCGAGGAAATATAGAGCTGCGTATCATCAGCATAACAGTGAAAGCTAACACCATGTTTCCTGATGATATCTCCCAAGGGTAACATATAAAGCGTGAAGAGTAGCGGCCCTAGAACTGAGCCTTGAGGTACTCCATACTGCACTTGTGATCGATATGATAAATCTTCATTCACTGCTACGAACTGATGGTGGTCATATAAGTACGATTTAAACCATGCTAATGCACTTCCACTGATGCCAACAAAGTGTTCAAGTCTATGCAAAAGAATGTTGTGGTCAATTGTGTCAAACACAGCACTAAGATCCAATAAAACTAATAGAGAGATACACCCACGATCAGATGATAAGAGCAGATCATTTGTAACTCTAAGGAGAGCAGTCTCAGTACTATGATACGGTCTAAATCCTGACTGGAAATCCTCACATATACCATTTTTCTCTAAGAAGGAATATAATTGTGAGGATGCCACCTTTTCTAGTATCTTGGACAGAAAAGGGAGATTCGAGATTGGTCTATAATTAACTAGTTCTCTGGGGTCAAGTTGTGGCTTTTTTATGAGAGGCTTAATAACAGCCAGTTTGAAGGTTTTGGGGACATATCCTAATGACAATGAGGAATTAATAATAGTCAGAAGAGGACCTATGACTTCTGGAAGCACCTCTTTTAAGAGCTTAGATGGTATAGGGTCTAACATACATGTTGTAAGTTTAGATGATTTAACAAGTTTATACAATTCTTCCTCTCCTATAGTAGAGAATGAGTGGAACTGTTCCTCAGGGGGTCTATAGTGCACTGTCTGATGCGAAACTGTAGCTGACGGCTGAATGGTTGCAATTTTATCTCTAATAGTATCGATTTTAGAAGTAAAGTAGTTCATAAAGTCATTACTGCTGTGGTGTTGGGAAATGTCAACACTTGTTGAGGCTTCATTTTTCGTTAATTTAGCCACTGTATTGAATAAATACCTGGGGTTATGTTTGTTTTCTTCTAAAAGAGAAGAAAAGTAATCAGATCTAGCAGTTTTTAATGCTTTTCTGTAGGATATGCTACTTTCCCGCCAAGCAATACAAAATACCTCTAGTTTTGTTTTCCTCCAGCTGCGCTCCATTTTTCGGGCTGCTCTCTTTAGGGTGCGAGTATGCTCATTATACCATGGTGTCAAACTGTTTTCCTTAACCTTTCTTAAGCGTAAAGGAGCAACTGTATTTAAAGTGCTAGAAAAGAGAGAGTCCATAGTTTCTGTTACATCATCAAGTTGTTCTGAGGTTTTGGATATGCTAAGGAATTCGGATACATCAGGAAGATAACTTAAAAAGCAGTCTTTTGTGGTAGAAGTGATGGTTCTTCGATACTTGTAACAAGAAGTAGAATTTACAATTTTGGCTATATGAAGTTTACACAGAACTAAATAATGATCTGAGATATCATCACTTGGCTGAATAATTTCAACACTATCAACATCAATTCCATGTGACAGTATTAAATCTAGAGTATGATTTCGACAATGAGTAGGTCCTGAAACATGTTGTCTAACACCAATAGAGTTCAGAATGTCTATAAATGCTGATCCCAATACATCTTTTTCATTATCGACATGGATATTAAAATCACCAACTATTAAGACTTTATCTGCAGCCAGAACTAACTCGGATGTAAAATCACCAAACTCTTTAATAAAGTCTGTATGGTGCCCTGGTGGCCTGTATACAGTAGCCAGTACAAACAGAACAGGGGATTTATCATTAACATTGGTTTCTCTGGATAATGTTATATGAAGCACCATTACTTCAAACGAGTTATACTTGAAGCCTGCCCTCTGAGAAATCCTGAAAACGTTATTATAAATTGAAGCAACTCCTCCCCCTTTGCCTTTTAGACGCGGCTCGTGTTTATAACAATAATCTTGGGGGGTGGACTCATTTAAAATAATGTAATCATCAGGTTTTAGCCAGGTTTCTGTCAAGCAGAGCACATCTATATTATGATCAGTTATCATATTATTTACAAAAAGTGTTTTCGTAGAAATGGATCTGATATTCAGTAAGCCAATCTTTATCATTTGTTTATCCATATTGCATTTGTTTTTTATTTGTTGAACCTCAATTAAATTGTTAACCTTAACTTGGTTTGGACGTTTTTTGTATTTTCTAGTTCGGGGAACAGACACAGTCTCTATAGTGTGATATCTAGGTGAAAGAGTCTCTATGTGCTGAGAATTAACTGACCTCTGTGACGGGAGGCAGCTAGCAGACGGTCGGTTTAGCCAGTCTGTCTGCTTCCTGACCTGGGCCCCAGTTAGTCAAGTATAAACACTAAGACTATTTGCCATATTTCTAGAGAGAAGAGTGGCGCCACCCCAGGAGGGATGAAGACCATCTCTTTTAAACAGGTCAGGTCTGCCCCAAAAGCTCGTCCAATTGTCTATATAACCTATGTTATTCTGTGGGCACCACTTAGACATCCAGCCATTGAGTGATGACAATCTGCTATGCATCTCATCACCACGGTAAGCAGGGAGGGGACCAGAGCATATTACAGTGTCTGACATCGTGCTTGCAAGTTCACACACCTCTTTAAAGTTATTTTTAGTGATCTCCGACTGGCGAAGTCGAACATCATTAGCACCGGCATGAATAACAATCTTACTGTATTTACGTTTAGCATTAGCCAGCACTTTTAAATTTGCCAAGATGTCAGGCGCTCTGGCTCCCGGTAAACATTTGACTATGGTGGCTGGTGTCTCTATATTCACGTTCCGTACAATAGAATCGCCAATAACTAGAGCACTTTCATCAGGTTTCTCAGTGGGTGCATCACTGAGTGGGGAGAACCTGTTTAATGTTTTGATCGGAACAGAAGAGCGGTGTTTTGACCCACGACTACGCTGCCTCACCGTCACCCAGTTGCCCTGCTGCAGGGGCTCTGCTGGAACCGGACAATGTACAGGAGTCCCTGAGCTAGACGCATCCAAAGCCATATCTAGAGCCCTAACATTCTTACTGTCCTCAATTAAAGTTTGGATGCGTGTCTCTAATTCTGAAATCTTCTCTGTCAGCCTAACTATTTCCCTGCATTTATCACATGTGAATCCCTCATCTGCGATAGAGATAGATAAACTGTACATGTGGCAAGAGGTGCAAATAACAATTGTAGGAGAAGCCATTAGCTACTCACCGTGCTTGATGAAATATTCTTACTGCGGTTGTTTGATGAACTTGTGGAAGACTGCAGCGTGAGAGAGGAGAGGAGAGGAGAAAAGAAAACGCTAATGACAAGCTAATGACAAGCTAACGAGTGCTAACGCTTTGCAGGTGTACTGCAGTCACAGAAGAGTGAACGATCAAAGTTAATCTGATAAGATTGATCGGTAATATCAGAAATATGGTGTGAGTTAAGTTATATTTTACAATTAAAAAAAAAAAAACAAACAGACAGTGATAGTAAGAAAGATTATAGAGAAAAAATATAAAATAAAAACAGCTACAAAAACAGCTACATGGAGCTATGATTAGCTACATATAAGGAAATTCCGCTCCATCTAACGTCACACAGAGCCATACTCGAAAAAAAAACTTTCCGAAACTTGTGACAAACCGGAAGGAGTATTTTTGGAACAGAAATACTCCTTCAAACGTACAACTTAATTTTTGAAACTTTGTCCATGTTTAGCATGGGAATCCAACTCTTTAACAGTGTAAAAAACTCAGTATGCATGAAATAGCATTTCACCCCCCCCCCTTTAATCATCTTCAGTCCTGATCAAAACTACCAAATGTAAAAAATAAAAAAATCTAAGATTTTAACTATTTAATTGCCAAGTTCAGTAATGATGTCACTGATTTTGGGGGAAAAACACACAGAATGACTAATTTTCAATATAAAAAGTGATTGTGGCTGGATATTTGTTTTTTTTGTTTTTACCTTTTATCATAGTCTTGGGCATGTCAAATGTCAAATTAGTAACAAGATTGGCTTTGTTTCATTTTTAGTTTTTGTGCAGCATTAGATTTTAATTTTTTCTCACTAATTTGTTGTCGGTGGCTGTTTTTGCCCCATTGACTTCCATTATAACTACATTTTTTGATTGCAAGGCAATGGCACCATATAATCATGCATTCTTAATCGTTTGTGGTGTTCCCTGTTGGGAAGAAGTACATTTTTTTTATTTTTTACAGTTGATCACTAGGTGGAACCATTAACCCTTTAGATAGGCCTGTGCAAAAAAAGCTTAGTTTCTGGCTTGTATATACATCAAGAATGCATGATTATATGGTGTCATGAAAAAAAATATCCAGCCACAATCACTTTTTATATTGAAAATTAGTCATTCTGTGTGTTTTTACCCCCAAATCAGTGACATCATGTATGAACTTGGCAATTAAAGAGTTAAAACTTGTAATAAAAAAGAAAAAGAAAAAACGTAATTTTGAAAAGAACAGAGGTTGATTAATAGATTTATGCAAAAAAAAAAAAGGAGAAAAGAAATTTGGATACATTTTTTAGAGCAGTGTAATGTAGTGGATGTTTTCATCCTGAACATAACAAAAAGGTTGTGAATTTGTGCACAATGCACAAGGGTTAACCCAGCAATACACAATTTTTGCTTACACAAAAAAAAAAAAAAAAAAAACAGAGGCCAACTGCCAGAAGAAAACAAGTTCTAAATAACCACCGTGAGATCCTGCTGACTATGCCAAATGTTGGCAAAGCGCTAAAGGGACTACAGTTTAGCAAGACTACACCGCCCTGGGTCTAGCCCGGAGACATCTATCAAGTGAATTACCTCTTTTTTTTTTAGGCAACACAGGTCAGCTCACGAGTAATTGGCAGAACTACAAAAATATTTTTTATTCAAATTAAAAATGTTTTTATTACATAGAGGTAGAAAACAGTCGCTGAATGAAACGGTTCAAATATCTTACTCAATTACAAACTTCAAGAAAATGAGACAATGGGCAACCTGGGTCCTCAAGGACAGCCAAAGTTAAAGGTACAGGAACCGAGGCTTGACAGCAGGACAAAAGGGCACAATCGGCCTACACAGCAAACCACCTTTCACTTACACCTGTGACACATTCATATACACACACAACCACTCCAACCAGCACTCGTGACAGAAACACCAACACCAGGAACCATACTCCTGCCTTAGCCACTCAGATCCTGTAACAAGCAGAAAGCAGGTTTTACACTTGAAGACACCATCACAGATGGATTATAATAAGGAAAGTTGTCCACACACAAATTACAAATACTTAAATCTCCAGAAATAACCAATACAACAAGGCAATAATCAATAATTGTGATTACTACAACAAAAAAAAACAAAAAGTAATCAAGCACAATTAAAACAAATTTAGAAGCACACTCACAATGATCCACACACATTTCACAATAAAGGCTTCTTGCATTTACCAAAGAAAAAAAGAAAATTGATAAACCAAGGACCAAACAACACACACACACACACACACAAGCTTCAACAAACCATTGAAATGACAATAAAAATAAACCAAAACAAAGCAACGGCATCTCCAGATGATAGTTCCCACATAGCCCCAACAAAAGGGGAGCTAATCACAAGTAATGACGTCACTAGTCTGTCTGTAAGGAAATTACAATTTAGACAGAACAGACATCCCCCTCACCGCTACTGCTAAATATTAATAAAATATCAAAATATCAACCCATAATAAAATTAACAAACTGTACAAATAAGTTCAGAAATCAACTCAGTATAGCAGATGAGCTATATGCTGGGAAGCTGAGAGCTCATTCAGTCTATATGGGTCACTGATGGTTCTTGTCTTATTTGTTAAGAAAACTGCAAAGTCGTCCGCTGTAAGAGTCGATGGAGGGGGTCGTGGAGGTGGATTAAGAAGAGGAGAAAGTTTTGAAGAGTGTCCGAGTGTCACAACAGCGGTTAAATTTAATGTGGTAGTAGGATGTTTAGCCGTGAAGACATTTGCAGAGAAGAAAGAGAGGAGAGACTGATACACACTGAGGTCGGTGGAGTTTCTTGATTTCTGCCATTTCCTCTCTGCAGCCCTGAGTTTAGAGCGATGTTCACGGAGAACCTCGGACAGCCAGGGGGCAGATGGGGCAGTGCGTGCTGGTCTAGACAACAGTGGGCAAAAGTTGTCTAAGCAAGATGTTAAAGTGGAGCAAAGAGTGTCAGTAGCACTGTTTGTGTCCAGAGCTGAAAACTGAGAGAGTGAAGGAAGCGAGGATGAAACCACAGAAGATAGGCGAGATAGAGAAAGTAAGCATAGGTTCCGTCGAAAGGTGACCTGCGTTGGAGTGTGTGCCGCTTCAGGAGTAAGTGCTAGGTTAGCAGTAATGAGGCAGTGGTCTGAGGTGTGCAGTGGAGCAACTGAAGAGTTGTCCACAGAGCAACAGCGTGTGTAGATGAGGTCTAGTTGGTTGCCTGATTTGTGAGTCGCTGTAGTAGACACTCACTTCAGATCAAATGAGGCGAGCAGAGTTTTGAAGTCAGCAGCCTGGGGTTTATCTAGGTGGATGTTGAAATCACCAAGACGTACCAGAGGAGTATCATCTTCAGGAAAGTTTGATAGCAGCACATCCAACTCCTCCAAGAAGTTTCCCAATTGACCTGGGGGATGATAAATGACCACAAAGAGAATTTTAACAGGTTGGGTTACAGTAATGGCATGTGATTCAAATGAACCATTACCTGTAGGTGATGGCTGAAGATCAAATTTCCATTCTTTTGATATAATGAGACCAGTACCTCCACCCATCCCAGTCATACAAGGAGTGTGGGAACAAGTGAAATTAGTGTAGAGGGCTGAGGGAGTGGAAGTGTCTTCAGGTTTGATCCAAGTCTCAGTCAGTGCCATGAGGTTGAGACCGGAATGAGTGGCAATGGAAGAAATTAAGTCTGCTTTGTTAACTGCAGACTGGCAGTTCAAGAGACCAACTGGAATGGAGAGCGTAGTAGTAGAGGTCAGAGGGACAGGCCATAGGTTTGTCAGACAGGCCTTCCTGTGATGTACATAGCGTGCTCTCTGAGTGTTAGTAGTGATAGTAGAGATCTGAAAGCACATAGTGACTACAAGTGTAAGAAATAAGTATTTGAGAACAAGCTATACAAAAAGTAAAGAAGGAGGAGAAAAGCAATACTCAAGTGCCCTGTCAGTGTCCTTGCTCAGAGGAGTCACGCAGGTAGAGTCGATGGTCTTTACACTCTTCTGTCTTCACACAAAGAGGATTCACACGAGGGCTGCCGCGACAACATTGGCTTTGTTGCATTGTTAGTTTTTTGCAGCCTTAGATTTAAATTTGTTCTCCCTCATTTGTTGTTGGTGGCTGTTTTTGCCCCATTGACTTCCATTATAACGACATGTTTTGATTGCAAAGCCATGGCACCATATAATCATGCATTCTTAATTGTGTGTGGTGTTCCCTGTTGGGAAGAGGTAAAATTTGTTATTTTTACAGTTGATCACTAGGTGGAACCATTAACCCTTTAGATAGGCCTGTGCAAAAAAACGCTTAATTTCTGACTTGTATATACATCAAGAATGCATGATTATATGGTGTCATGGCTTTGCAATCAAAAAATGTCATTATAATGGAAGACAATGGGGAAAAACAGCCACCAACAACAAATGAGGGAGAAAAATTAAAATCTAATGCTGCAAGAAAACTAACAATGCATCAAAGCCAATCTTGTTACTAATCTTTGACATGCCCAAAGACTGTGATAAAAGGTAAAAACAAAAAAAAATCAGCCACAATTACTTTTATATTGAAAATAAGTAATTTTTTTGTGTTTTTACTCCCCAAATGAGTGACATAATTTATGAACTTGGCAATTAAAGAGTTAAAATCTTGAATAAAAAAAAAAATGTAATTTTGAAAAGGACAGAGGTTGATTAATAGATTTTTGCAAAAAAAAAAAAAAGGAAAAAATATTCTGATACATTTTTTACAGCAGTTGAATTTAGTGGATGTTTTCATCCTGAACATAATGAAAAGGTTGTGAATTTGAACAATGCACAAGTGTTAACCCAGCACTAACCACCACAGAAAAGAGATCAAAGAAAAAAGAAAAGCCACTGCTCACCACATTCCAGGCAGATGCTGTTGCTTACACAAAAAAAACAAAAAAAACAGAGGCCAACTGCCAGAAGAAAACAAGTTCTAAATAACCACCGTGAGATCCTGCTGACTATGCCAAATGTTGGCAAAGCGCTAAAGGGACTACAGTTTAGCAAGACTACACCGCCCTGGGTCTAGCCCGGAGACATCTATCAAGTGAATTACCTCTTTTTTTTTTAGGCAACACAGGTCAGCTCACGAGTAATTGGCAGAACTACAAAAATATTTTTTATTCAAATTAAAAATGTTTTTATTACATAGAGGTAGAAAACAGTCACTGAATGAAACGGTTCAAATATCTTACTCAATTACAAACTTCAAGAAAATGAGACAATGGGCAACCTGGGTCCTCAAGGACAGCCAAAGTTAAAGGTACAGGAACCGAGGCTTGACAGCAGGACAAAAGGGCACAATCGGTCTACACAGCAAACCACCTTTCACTTACACCTGTGACACATTCATATACACACACAACCACTCCAACCAGCACTCGTGACAGAAACACCAACACCAGGAACCATACTCCTGCCTTAGGCACTCAGATCCTGTAACAAGCAGAAAGCAGGTTTTACACTTGAAGACACCATCACAGATGGATTATAATAAGGAAAGTTGTCCACACACAAATTACAAATACTTAAATCTCCAGAAATAACCAATACAACAAGGCAATAATCAATAATTGTGATTACTACAACAAAAAAAACAAAAAGTAATCAAGCACAATTAAAACAAATTTAGAAGCAGACTCACAATGATCAACACACATTTCACAATAAAGGCTTCTTGCAATTACCAAAGAAAAAAAGAAAATTGATAAACCAAGGACCAAACAACACACACACATACAAGCTTCAACAAACCATTGAAATGACAATAAAAATAAACCAAAACAAAGCAACAGCATCTCCAGATGATAGTTCCCACATAGCCCCAACAAAAGGGGAGCTAATCACAAGTAATGACGTCACTAGTCTGTCTGTAACGAAATTACAATTTAGACAGAACAGACATCCCCCTCACCGCTACTGCTAAATATTAATAAAATATCAAAATATCAACCCATAATAAAATGAACAATCTGTACAAATAAGTTCAGAAATCAACTCAGTATAGCAGATGAGCTATATGCTGGGAAGCTGAGAGCTCATTCAGTCTATATGGGAAACAATGGGTTTGACGGAGAGACAAACATGCATTCGTAATTACAGGTGAAAACTCACACCAGTCATGCTGAATCGGTCTCACTCAAACTTCAACTATGCATAAATACAACAAAAAGACTGCTGTAACACAACTAAATGTACCACAGTAAGCAAGGGGCATGACTCGTGATGCCATGATACCTCACCCACAAATGTATACATTTGCTCACTGCCCAATGATAGGACAAGCAATGAAAAACCAGCCAACCAAATGCAAGCAGGAAGGGCTTCACTCGTCCTGCTACATATATATAACATCAGGGATGAAGAGCACATTAGTAAGGCCGCTGTAGCAGGGAGGCGAGGAAAGTCTCCCTCTCACGCTCTTTCTTTTAATATTTGTGTAGTTTTCCGAACACAAAATGAAGCTGTTTACTGTATGGAACGGAAGGATGACAGATGGAGGTGTAGTTCACCACCTCCACAGCTGTTACATTTATTTGGTTTATTTGTTACATTTATCTTTATTTCCTACAAAATCATCAGTTATTATTTTTCCTGTTGGATTTTAATATTTTTCCAATACTTAGTATTGTGGCCATCTGTAATTCATTATTTTGTGAGCCTTCTTGCCGTTGGCTGCCCTAGTGAAAGAAATAGTATACTAAAGTACAACTTGTTTGTATGCACTTTAATATAGCTGAATGTATTTGTGGCACACTATAAGTTTTTATACTAAAAGTCTGCTAAATCGGAACAAATAATTTTATACTTAATTCATTTAGTTGTGCAAAAGCAGTGCTGAAGTTCAACTACAGTTGTATTAAATATTCTTGTTTGTGCTAAAGTGGAACTATTCCAGTTCTACTTAAGTACACTTTAAATGTACACTCTTTCATTTAATTTTCGAAATGCAAAATTCATTCAGCATAAACTTAAAATGTATTTTTGTGACATTACAATTGCAACTCAATTACACTGTAAGAATGTTGAACATATATTAATATCATACTAATAACAAACTGAGGTCATACTATCCCTTACTTTCTGTGACTTTAAAATGCACTGCAATGGCAAGTAAACTTGAAGTGTGCTAATGGGACAATTATTGTGCGCTTCTAATGAAATAAATATTCCTTTATAAACAGTGGCCCAGATTAAAAAATTGCCTTTTACCAACACTCCCAGCATACCAGTCAACTCAATTATTCAGAGAACATCAGTGGAACATTGGACACAGACATCTGAACACTGGCTGAAGTAAACAGTGCGGGCTGGATTCGAACCAGGGTCGCTGCCACACAAGTGCACTAAAGCAGACATGTCCAGAGATAAACTGCGGTTACTTTGTAGACTTTCTATACTGTTACAAATATTACTATAAGTAAATGTTGTTTTTTTTCCCATCAATAACAGCACAAATTAGGCTATATGGACCTAAAGACTGTGAATCACTGAAAAGTCTTAATACAGGCATTATGAATTATTATTATACTTATTTGCAACTCAAAACATTTATTTTATGTACAGTATACTATTTGTATACTCAAGTAGAACTCAAATTAAATACAGTGTATTGTATTGTACATTTAATCACAAACAGGTCAACAGAAGTTTCAACTAAAATAGATTATTGAAGTATTACTAAATGGTTTCATTTGTGAATCCCCCCATTGTTACATTTGTGCTGCAGGCAACAGTTATGTTTGGTTCTGCTAACAGATGTTGTAAGGGCTGAGTTTCCATACTAGATGTTTCAATTCATACCTCACATTTTCTTTGGTTTGCCAAATCTTAAAAAAAAAATAATTGCACCACATCATCTTAAAATAATTTCATCATTCTCAGATTTTTAATACATGATGAGACTTGTCTTTAGCTGCAATGAGTTTCTCGACTAAAGGTTTCTCCTGAAAAATGTCCCAATCTGGAACACTGTTTCTCAATAGTGCGCATTCTACAGAGTTCAGATGTTTAGCAATAGTAGAGCAATCGATCGTTGGTGAAATTCAGAGCTCATGAAAGTATAAGGTGAGGAAAGACTGAATTATCAAGGTCTTTCACTGAACATACTGTAGCCTATGTTTAGGCTGATGTTAAAATCACATTATTAAAATTCTTAAGACACATTTAAGGGGTGAAGGAACAAACAAAATCAATACACAGAATGTGATATTGTCTCTTGTGCTACAGTCTTAGGTGAGAACTCATACAGCGGCCTTATTTACTTAAATGATATGACAACATATAATACAAACAATCCCCAAAGACATACATTATATGGTATTAATACAGCTACAGGAGGAGCTGCTTCTTTTATCCCTTACCAACAATAGTTGTTGGGCTGAGTGAGCATGGACATGTCATTGGGGTTATGAAGTGGCGTCCTCTTTCAAAGGTTCCTTCCAGTTAGTTTATATGGGTACGTATATGTTAAAATCACTTTTTACAAGTTTCAGACATGATGTAGACTGAATTAAGAACCTAGCCAGTGCACTTTCACTGTAAGATATTTCAAAGGGTTTTTAATTAAAAGATTTGCAGTAGCAAATTGTAGAGCCATTTTGGAGAACACCTGCTGAACGCAAGCTGTGTACGCTCTTCTGTACAGTTTGCGTTCAGCGGATATTCTCCAAAATGGTGCTATGTTGATGCGGAGAGACACAGAGGAGACAAATTGTTGGATAAAGTCATTATTTTTGTTTTCTTCACGTACAAAAAGTATGGTCATCGCTTCAGAACTTTACGGCTGATGGCAGATGGACTATTCTGATAATGTCTTTCATGCTTTTCTGGACCTTTACCTTGACAGTGTATTTTACTTGGAAGTCTATGATAAAGTTAAACGTTTTCATCCAAAATATCTTAAATTGTGTTCTGAAGATGAACTAGGCTTTTACAGTTTGGAACGACATGGGGGTAAGTGATTTGGGATTTTGAGTTTGGGGTGGAGTATCCCTTTGAAATACAAATACAAAAAATGCAGTAAATTTGAAATTCCATTAAAAACTAAAACAAACAAATTCTAAAACTAGAAAGGCAGAGTCACGGTTCATGAATGCACCGTCTCCTGCTCGTCTCATGTTACGTCATGTTGATTGTTTCATGTTTCTTTTTCATCTGATCAGCGGCAGCTGCAGCTCATTCTACCCGCCTACTTAATGCCCTGTCTTTCGTCTCTTGTTTGTCAGATCGTTGGTTGAGTTCCTCCGTGCTTCATGTCTATTCGTCCTCCAGTTCTACTGCTTCGTGCCTTGTCCCTGTTCGGTCAACCTAGGATTACAGTCATCATCACGGATCTCTCACCACCAGCACCTGTCTGTGCTGCAGTCAAGGTCCCTGCATCACCCACCAGCAACTCCTCATCATTATTCATCTTTAACAAACATTCTATACTTGCATTTGCCTTCTGTCCTCCATCGTAACGTCACAAAATGATCTGACCAACAATGGAGGCAGCGAGTAACCAATCATCCATCCTGGAAGAATTACTCAGCGCCAGTGCTCGGAAGATGGACTCCCAGGAGAGGAATCTTAACGACACTGGTCACGCAGTTCAGGCTTTGGTGGCGCAGGTGTCCGAGCTCACCCAACCACTACAGCTGCTACGAGTTCCCACTGTGCCGCTGTGGGAGAACCAAGATCCATGCTGGGCCTCGCTCCAGACACTCTCCGCCGAGATGAGGCGGGTCTTTGATAGAGCCGTCGCTGGGAGGGAGGCGGCGAGGATGCTCGCTGAGTTACATCAGAATGAAAGATCCATCTCCGACTATTCCATCAAGTTCCTTACTCTGGCGGTGGAGTGTCATTGGAACGAGGAGTCGCAGTGGGACATGTTCCTGCATGGGCTGGCTGACCGCGTCCAGAAAGATGGATCTTCCTACTTCAATGGGCTCATCGAACTAGCGTTGCGGGTAGATGCACATCTGACGCGAGTGGAGTGACGGAACCTACCAAGCTCCACACCCAAGGCCCGGACAGATGTGCGAGCCAGCGGCGGGGACGCGGCCAGCCCCTCCTACGATCATGAGCCCATGCAGGTAGGGCGAGCTTGGCTTTCCCAGGAGGAGAAGGAGAGGCGGAGGTCCCTGGGCCTGTGCCTCTACTGCGGGGGGACCGGTCATCACGCTTACATCTGTCCGGTAAAAGGCCAAGCCCGGTAGTATGTATGAGGCTACTATTGGGTGGGATCTCCGCCGAGAAGACCTCATCATCATCTACACTCCTACCGGTAAGACTAGGATGGTCAACACAGATTCACGACTGTCAAGCACTACTGGACTCAGTGGCGGAAGGTAATTTCATGGACAGTACACTTGCACGCAGACTTCACATTCCCCTCAGACCCCTCACGCACCACATCATGGTTCACGCCCTCAATGGACAGAAACTACCGGTCATCTCTCACATCACTGAAGACATCATCCTTATCACATCAGGCAACCACTCTGAAACCATCTCCTTCCACATCCTTGACTCTCCCCTTGCACCTATAGCCCTTGGTCACCCCTTGCTTCTCCTACACAACCCCAAGATAGACTGGCAATCCAATTCCATTCTGGCTTGGAATAACAAATGTCATGAGTCTTGTCTAGTGTCTGCCTGTCCGTCTGTTTCTATGTCTGTGTTTCAGGAGGAGGCAGTGGATTTGTCTAACGTGCCAGCGGAGTACCTCCACCTGAAGGAAGTGTTCATTAACCCTCTTGGCGTCACGGTCGAGTTTACTCGACAAGATGCGGCACTGAATAAAACGGCCGATTTTGTCATATAGGGTGTCAAATTTCATGCGACTTCTCCTGCACCAAATAGCAGACATGTAATACTTAATTAATCTCTGACTCAAAAAACTCATGCTTCTATACAAAATCTTCGAACTAGAGCGCACTGAATCAGTGCAAACAAAAACGGAGCTAGTGTGAGAGTGAGCCATTTTATCAGAGCAATATTGTCAACGTCAGCAAGTATTGGCATTAGATTATTATTATTATTATCATTATTATTATCTAATGGCATCAATAAAGCTTCAATAAACCCGCAATGAAGTGTTGGGACTTCTTTTCGCGGACACTGATACAATATCTGCATTCAGAAGATGACGGTGATACTGAAAGTGAAAGTATAGCCCTACACCAAGCACAAATGGTGAATCCTTTGCCCAATGTAGATGGTCCTTTTGCCAAATGTCAGAGGTGTGAACAATGTTTGCCGGGGTCGGAAATTAGCAGGCGTGTTATTGTTGCGGGAACGAGGTGGGAGATTTTTACCGCGCTAGAGATGTATATTTGTCTTCTGACCGCAGCTCTCCGCAATCGCGGCGACAGTATTGTAGTGGAGACTTTGTCTAATGCCACTGGGTATGTTAGACAAGGTGGAACTATTCATAGGACAGTTAGGAGGCAAGGTGGGGAGTCGCAATGACAATGACAGTAGTCCGAGCTGTGCACACTCGGCGCATGCACGAGGCAGATCTGGCCGTGCTGCTCGTTGCAGGAGCAAAGGTGATGTGACACGAGGCATAGCTTTTGAACTATAACAGGTCTTGTCTACTTGTGTTTGTGTGTCATATGAATAATATAGATGTGCCCCATACATGGAATCAGAGTGCCTGCTGTATGTAGTAAATTGAAATCTCTACAGCAAAAGACCAACCGCTACATGCATTCGGTTTGTTTCTACCATTTATTAGTAATGATTTACACAGTTTGTTTACTACTTACTATTTACCTGAGCATTCAGTATTGTGCAATAAAGCACACAGAAGGTGAGGGACTTTTGGGGGAAAGAAGTGCTGCATTTTATCATTTTAACATGTGACTTTTCATGAAAATTCTATAATTCAAGATGGTCACCCCCATATGACGTCATTGTTTTTATTGTTTTATTGCTTTATTAGGATCCCCATTAGTGGCCCATTTAATGGCAACTAGTCTTCCTGGGGTCCTATTTAAAAATCTTCACAACACAAAATTACACGAAACAAACACAAATTACAATCAAGAAAATTCAAACATTACAGTTACATTCAAAATATTACCAATTGAAAGTACATCACAATTTCTAGCTTTCACAAGGTCATTTGCAGCAGTTCCTTGGTTACTGTCCTCTTAAATTTGTATTTGTTCTGAACTCTGCGGAGTGAGACAGAAAATTGATTCCAAATAGATATTGCTTTGTAAAATGATGTGCGTTTCTGAAAATTTCTCCTGGGAAGCGGAAGTTTTATGTCACCACCTAGTGCCTGCCTGGTGGCATATAGGTGTCCACTTCCTACAAAAACAAGCTGCTCAGAAAGAAACTGTGGCTGTTTCATAAATACTGCATTCCACAATATTAAAGTTAATCGTAGTTTGATTTTGTCATCAACTGTAAGCCAAGAAAGGCGTGTATGCATAAGGGCCACATTAGTCTTAAGAGAACACTGGAGGACAGTCCTCGCTGCCCTATTTTGTGCCACTTGAAGCTTACATAGGTCTTTTTGTGTAGCAGATGACCATATAATTGGACAGTTTTCTAAATTTTCTAAACCCTGTTTAGCAATGGACATAGGAATATATGACATACATTTTCTGGACATTGCAATACCATTCCCCATTTTAGCTATCATTCCATCAAAATGAGCTGACCAAGACAAGGAAGAATCCAAAGTGACGCCCAATAACTTGGCCTGCATCACTTGTCTTAGCTGCAGCCCATTGACTGACAAGTTCAGAGAAGGCTCAGTGATTAGTTTTGATCTTTTACAGAATATCATAGATGTTGATTTGTCTACATTTAAAGCTAATTTGTTATCTTTTACCCAGAGATTTGAAACATCATGAGTTTTTGCAGAACAGTACAGTGTGGAATCATCTGCATACATGACAGCAGTTGAATGTTCTACAATAAAAGGTAAATCATTTGTAAAGATCGAATATAGCAAAGGCCCAAGGCAGCTACCCTGGGGCACACCACAATGTATTGTCTTAATAGATGAATATTGACAATTAAAAAACACCCGCTGCTTCCTCTTGGATAGGTAACTCCCTATCCATAACAGAGACAAAGGTGTAAAACCATAGCATTCTAATTTTTGAAGCAGCATTTTATGATCTATCAAATCAAACGCTGCACTGAAGTCCAATATCACTGCTCCTACTAATCTGTTTGCATCGATTTCTTCTAACCAGTTGTCGGTCATATAAGTTAAAGCAGTACATGTGGAGTGACCCTCTCGATATGCATGCTGGTACTTGGTGATCAGCCTATTAGAAAAAAAGTATTTATAAACTGTTATATATTCATGAGGCCAGCCACCAAATGCTATCAAAACATACTTTACTGGTGTTCAGATCACATATTGATTACATCACATTTCACACGTGCAAATCACATCACGTGATTTAAATACCCTCTTCCCAGGCATAGGAACCAATGACTGCTCATCATGCATATATACACATTATCCCAAATACACCACATTTCCTCCCCCATTAAAAATCATACACCACATTATCAGTTCAAAAGCACCACATGTGTTCAAATTCTCAATTTCTAAAACGCTGTGGTAATTTAATAGTTCGTTTAGAGCGACGTAGACCCCTGGACTTGGAATCAGGGGTTCTGTTAGTTCAAAAGGTACCTCAGAGTCAAATGTACCTGGAATTCCAGCAAATCCAGAATCTTGATCATTGAGTTCAGCATTTTGAGCTTGATCATTAGATTCAGCAGATTGAGCAGTCTCCTTTTCATTCGGTGGCATTGGAATCTCTGAGGACGAAGTGCGTGGTCTCAATTGATCACCATGCCGTCTATACACAGTATCCGATGCTGGATCACGTACCTTGTACGAAACAGGTCCTGTCTGTTGTGTAATCACTCCAGATAACCACTTCGGATCTCCTCCCACTGTACTTCGCAGGAAAACAGAATCATCCACAGCAAAGGATCTCTCTCTTGCCCGATAGTCATGTTGATTTTTCTGCATATACTGTTTTCTGCGAAACGTCTCATGAATGTTTGGTTTCAGGAAGTCCAGCCTGGTGCGGATGTG